>NC_060166.1:28542104-28637615 GCF_021292245.1 Micropterus dolomieu
CTCTCTCTCCTTACATCCCTCTCTCTCTCTCTCTTTCTCTCTCTCTCTCTCTTTCACTCTCTTTCTCTCTCTCTCTCTCTCTCACCCCAACCGGTCGAGGCAGATGGCCGCCCACCCTGAGCCATGGTTCTGCTCGAGGTTTCTGCCTCTTAAAAGGAAGTTTTTCCTTGCCTCTGTCGCCTAGTGCTTGCTCTTGGTGGGAACTGTTGGGCTTCTGTAAATATCATCACAGAGTACGGTCTAGACCTGCTCTTTTATGAAAAGCGCTGTGAGATAACTGTTGTTGTGATTTGGCGCTATATAAATAAAACTGAATTGAATTGAATTGAATTGAATTGAATGGCTGTTCACTTCCCTGTTAGTGAAGCAGAAATCTCAGACACATATCTCAAAACCTGTGCGAATAAATCCAAAACTATTTGCATGGCTAGATACATTTGATTAAACTGACCCTTCTTTTAAAGCCACAAGAGTCGCTGTTGCAGAAGAAAGAATCTGACATGTGAATGACCTCATCTTCATGTTTACTTTCCAGACTAAAGATAACCATCTCTGAGTCACTCACATAAGCATGTGTCAAAGATCCTACGCCAGCCAGTATTAACTGTGCCCTTCTTCGTATGTACAACCTGTCAGTGTGACACTGTTACAGACGTACTGTATATAAGACTTGAAGAGACAGTGCTAATATTACCAGAGCAGAGCATAGCTCCTTCTAAAGGAACATGATGGGAACGTGAGCCATCCTCTCTGACATCTTCATGGGACTGGCAGTGATAGTGTATGGTCTCAGTGACTGAGATAACACATCATTATCTAAATTCAGTTGGCTTTGCTGAGTCTAGCCTCTTATTATGTATGCAGTGTGGAGAGAGAGGGGTTATAGACAGGAAAGTGACAGGCGGTTTTCATCCTTTGGGTGCTGTAGTGTTGGCACAAAACACCCCCAAAAAGCACAATGTCTTGTTTTTACACTTCGGTTATTATCTGGATTAAAAAAACAAAATATAAAGTATTTATTTGTGAGCTTTGTAGGTGGTGGTTGGTTGATTTTGTTACCATTGGCCAGAGCCCTGTTTCCAGTCTTTGAATTAATAGAAATGAATAGTGATATATTACATAAAAACAATGATCCTGTTTCTCTGGTGGCAGAAATCTAAGGAAAGACCTTGGCAAAGAAAACCAAACAAAAACTGTCTGCATTATTACAAGAGGTAACTGAGAAAACATTTTTTTATTTTGTAATGTGGGTGAGCTGACCCATTAAAATGTTTGGAAACCTGTTTGTGCTGTTTTCCTTTGTGCAACAGCTCACTGGTTTTAACCCAAGCAGGCAAAGAGTTCATTGTGTTAAATGGCAGTCTGAATGCAGCTTGAAACTGGACTCCAGGCATTACATTGTTGTCTCTTGACACATTCACCAGCTCTCACAGCTTCATCAGCTCCCCCTTTCTTCACAGGAGTTTTGCAGGCTGAACCCTTGTTTTATCTAAATTGACATTCAAAAAATTAGCGATAAAGAGTGGGACAGCACCTTGCGGTTTCAGCTCCAGTGTTTCCAGGCTCTGGGACTGTAGCCCATGCTATGAAAAGGGAGCAGTTCACTCATGTTGCGTTATCAAACGGTTCCAGTGGATTATCATTGGTGGCCCATGATTCAGGCTGAAAGTTTCTGACTTGTTCGACAGTTGAACATGGTTTAATATTTTACTCTTCCCCCAGCTATAAAAGTCTGCGTCTATATAAATGGAATGTGTGAATCATGCCGGGCAGCTTTGACAATTACACAAAGGACGCTGGAGTCACTACAGTATATTAAAAAAGCAGGAATGTTGAGTGCAGTCTAAACCATGAAGTCTGTGTGCAATGTACACACAAGCTAAATGAAGTCACGCAGGATTTCTGAAGTGTCCTTGTGCAAAACACACACAGACCTAGGCTGCTGCACTGAAGCTGACCCTGCATTTTAATCCCTACGATGTAATTCCCTTCAGATGGTCAATAGTTTCACACCTCACATGTGTAGCCTGTGTTTAGGATTTTTTGGGGAAACTTTACTATTTGCTCTGAAGCAAATTCAAGAAGAGGAATGATACTGAATAATAGTATGAAAAACAGAAACACTGGTGTGGATGATGGTTTTACAAAATTAAAAATTATTGTGGCTTTGAAGCTGCACTTTTCAATATTTTTAACATTTTTAACAATTAATAAAATGACTACGTGAAAGGTGTCAAACCCACAGAGAATTATCACCCAACTTTGCAGTTCTGCTCAGCTCAACGTAGCGTTCTAATGTTTTTCAGCTCATTGTTGTGGTTTTTATGGCCTACTTTAACGTTTTGGTCCACTTTCAACACTGTCATCGACCCCTTTTAGACCTCCAACAAAGAAAGCAGCTTTAACAAAAAAAACTCTGATAAGACAGCTGTATGCTACCTGCTAAACACCAAATGGCAAAAAGACACAGTTAGCAACCAGTTGGTGAACATTAGCAGAGCATTTAGCTGACTAAAGAGACTATTACTTAGTAGAGAGGTTGGTGGAGTTACATAATGGAGTGGAGAGCAAAAAACAGAACTAAAGAGAGTGAAAATTGGCCAGAAACACAACTCAAAATAAAAGCTAATGTTGCTACATCTTTGCTGGATGAATAAATAGGCAATTGTTTGCTAACACATTTGTTAAATATCAACTTTACATGTTGATAATATGTCAGTAGTGTATTTTCAGCTTGTTCTGCTCTCACAGGTAGCCAAAAATATTAATTAATTCCATTTTACGCTACTTAGCTACATCCCTCTCTTAACAGTGCCCTTGGATTAGCTGTATCAAAAAGAAACAAAACAACATTCATTTGAGAGAAGAAGAAAATGAAAACTTCTACATATAAGCTATGGTTTACTCCAAATGAAATTACTTTTCTCCTCTCCAATAGGTGCCAAATTCCAGCAACATTCCTCAGACTGCTTTACAACAGTGGCCTTGGCTGCAGTAAATGGGCACCATCCTGCAACAACAAGTCTTAAATGTACATTGTGTTTACAGAGAAAACAAAGCGGGACCACCTAACAAACCAGTCACTGCTTGGTCAGGGCAGTGTGGTGGACGTTACCCTGGTAAAGTGGCACATATAGTTAATTCACTCCATGTGCTTGAAACCCGACACAGTGACCGAGAGTGGAGGAACAACAGGATGGACGGCCTTGTCAGTGATGGATGGTTCCCCGGTGACCCATCAATGTAGAACAGCACTGTGTAATGATCATATTCTTTATCTTCCATCACCCACCTCCCCAAGACTTGCAGCCTTGTCAGCTCCAGTTAGGGTCCATAAAGCAGGCGACCACAGGGGCCACAGTGCATACATCATACATACATTGAATATTTAAAGCCCTAAAATCTGCGTCTTACTATGAGTGATTGGTTTCTAAACAAATACACAATTTTCTGCCAAAGTTAGAACTGGTATGACCAATTCCACATGACTATTCTGTTTTTGTCCTTGCTTATCTTTCCTGGTTTGAGGTGGATGGGGTTCATTTGGTATTTTGTACCTCATGTCTGAAGAAACTTTGCCGAAACATGGTGGTATATTAATAAAAGTTCATGGGAGCATTAACTAGTGTGCAGACTCTATTTTTACATTTTTCACATGAACTTCAGCCCAGCACCAAGTATTTATCACGTTTGGAAATGAGTGCTATTATAATCTTTTTCCACGTATTTCTGTGCATCAGTCAGAGTTTCTCTACATTTGAATAAAAAACTGATGACAGCTACCTCAAACAAAACACACCCACACAGTCCTGATTAAGCATACTACCTGAGTATTACGAGATTTTAAATAATAAATGAGCATAATAAATGAGCAGCTGATTCTCATTTATCCATGAATAGTTATTGTTAAATAAAAGTTTTCAGGGCTTTAAGTTAAAAAGAGAGGTTTAGATAAACTTGATAGTTGTATATTAAGCAGAGGATGGAAGGACTTTAATGTTTGATGATGAGACTTTTTCGGCTCAAATGTTATGTCCTTTGTGTGACACAAAGATGTTAACCATGTTCAGAATCTCCTTTTAACATGTTTGCATGCTAACAATTGGTAATTGGTAATAAATCAAAGCATTAGACACATAAAATTGTAAACCTACAGATGAAAGGCATCACCAAAGTTGCTGAAATTCATTCCAAGGTGGACATGTTGTTGAGATATTTCAATCTGGATCAACAACAGTGGCACTCTAGTATGTATTAACCATCATGCCAGAGATTTTCTGCCCTTACTCTTTATAGTTTTACTCACAGAGTGACATACATTTAGACAGGCATTATCCCTGAACAATGGATTCCCATGAAAGTCTAGATGAAAGACTACAGTTTTTGGGTTTTAGGGTGGTGCAGGATAAAAATATTCTCCCCCAAAAAACGAGTAATCAACCAGTCCTAATCTGCATTCTCTGCTGCCTGAGTTTCCACAGATGTAATTACCCAGCTGTATTTGGTATGTATTTTTTTTCATTCAGCTCAGAAAATTAGCAATAATCACAACTCTGAGCATGACAGTGAAGTTTCAGTTGGCCAATCAAGACAATAGTTTTGGATCCCGCAAACCCGGAAAAATGTACCACGGATCCCTCTCTCAGCATCTCTCGTCCGACGTGTCTTAATCAGAAACAGGCAGACTGGATCAGGTCCTGCATGTGGAAGACTGGATTATAAAAGCTGTGAACAATTAACATGCATGAGGCTTTGCCCTGCCTCATTGAGAAAGGAATGGTATCTGCTTATGTTAATTTCTCAGGATTAATTTAAGAAGCTTTTAAGGGCTCTTCAGTGGGAGGAATTTTTAAAGTAGAGGGACTCTTGTCCTGCTTTGTCGAACCAAGTAAAAACTATTCCTTGCATTACTGAAACAACTATGTCTTGTACTTCAGAACTTCCGTATGCATAAATAATGATTGTGAGTAACCAAGTCTCTGGTGCCTCCACACACTTTGGGACACACAGGGATGAGAGTGTGTTTCTGTTTGTGTGTTTCTGTGGTGTTGGCTCAGAGCTGCGCTGGCGCCATGTTTGGCCCCATGGCTGCGGCTCCAGATGTGATCTGTCTCTCTCTGTGAAGGACTGCTCAACACACCCCAGAGGAGGAGGAGAAGGAGGAAAACACTGCAGCAGGATTGAGAGGGAGGAGGGGCCATTGAAAATGAAACGCGACCTCCTCCTCCACCCCGTCGCCCTCAACTCTCCCTGCACCACCCTATGTGACACATAACTCACTCTGAGAAGTCTGAGTTTTCAAGGGACGGAAGTTATTTGGGTAGGGTGGGTGGGTTTCACTTTTTAAAAAAGCAATGCCCTGCCAAGAGTTATTAATATTTTCTTCGCACCTTTCAGTTCTACCAGTTAGATTTGACAACCTCTGTGGTCATGTCATTGCTGGTAAACTTTGAAACCAGCTGTTGAAAAAGTCCTTTAACAATAATGAAAATATTTGTCAACAATCGTTTGACTTTTCGAAGTAGCCTTTGAAAATTTTATTTTACCTTTATTTTACCAGGAAAGAAATCCATTGAGATTTTTAATCTCTTTTACAAGGATGTCCTGGGTGATGCCTCGGAAAATGAGAACTACGGTGGAAGGAAACATTTTTTGACAAAGAATATAAACTAAACAGTAATTTCAAAGATAGACGATCTTACTGTTTTAATGCATGCACCTGCTGGATCACACATTATGTTCCCCTGATGTGAAACAATCTCCTCCTCCCCATCTTTTAACCAAAAGAAAATGTACCATACCCTCACCCTTTTCTGACACCCTTTCCCGCCCTTATAATTTTCATACAGTTCCTAAAACAAAGCCAATGAAATCATCTCATCATTCTCTGATTGATACAATGATGTGTGCATGTGTGAACAGATCCCTGTGGTCTGTTTCAGCCTCCACCAGTGGACGCCTGCCAGTGCTGTAAATCAAAGGCAGTGGACGAATTCCTTTATCACATTAACTCTCCCCTCTTGTTAGGAGCCAAATATGACTGATTTACATATGCAATTAGCAGTGCTGAAGGGGCACATTTCAGCTTAACAATAGTTGTCATGGTCCAAAAGAGTAATGCAATTAGAGCCAATTGTTTAAGCATGCCCGCCCAATTCAATTACTCGTGTGCAGCTGACAATTACTGTCTGGCTGTTTGAGATGCACGCCTAATGAATGACATCAGGACATGCTTCCACCTTGCATTTCTGCACGCATGAGTTTCCACAGACACGATCGTTAAAATATCACTAGATTTCTTTTAAGTAAGTAAAATGTTTTCACATCAACAAAACATTTTTAGTGATTAATGATGAGTTAAATTAGAAGATTCACTCATTCTTTGATGTTTTTAAGAGGACTTTCCCCTCTTGAATGTGTAACATGATCTAGTAATGAGAACAGAAGCAGCAAAAATTTAATTCAATGACTTTTCATTAGCATTAGCTTTTTTTACATTGTAAGAAGGAAATAAAAATCTGCAAAAGAAGTTTTCTTGATCAGATAAAGTTATAGAGGAGGTAATAAAAACTTTAAATACTAGTCAGAAGCCTCCATGGAGCACACTGAGCTCATTGTTTTTCAAGTTCAGAAAGTTCATGTCCCACAGCTTTAAACAGCCTGAAATCACAGAGGGATGTGATTTTATTAAAAGCAGGGAGGATCTGTTTGTATGACGTTCAAATTTAATAAAGTATGTAAATAATTCCTGTGTATTACTTATTACAAGCCCGAAGCGTACAGTATGCCTTGTTGACCTATTCAGCTGACTTTCAAGGTAATCTGTCATTTTTATAAAGAATAGACAAGATCAGCATCTTAAACCTGCAACAGTGCACACTTTATAATGATATTAATACTTCATGCAAGCATTAGCTGCTCATCTCAGGGGTTTTGATGCTACACATGCTCCATATACATGAACACCATGTAGCCTAGAAGTAAGATTTTTTTATTTGGCTGCCGGCCGTCAGTAATCAATACCCAGGGGAACCCCACCCATTTTACACATCAAAGTCTGTTTACAGGTCTTGAGGAGTACAACTGTATTATGTGAAAATGTTGTATGATGTCTGTGGCTCCAGTGGGAGCTGCACAAGTCTGATAAATTGCATCAAGTGATGTTACTTGAAACTTCATCGGATGGGGCTTAAGACTACACATTTGTGTAAGAAAAAAACGGTGTGGAGTTGGAAATAAGTGAGCTTACCAGACCTTCGCAACTCTACTTGAGTCTAGTGGCTCAATGCTACATTAGCTGCTACTAGCATAACTCACCTGAATCTCATACTCAACCGTCAGTGGTCAAGTTGCATTGTGGGTAATGTAGGCACCAATTTTCAACAATGAAGAAAAATGCGTGAGAGAAAAAAATATTTCTTGTTCTGCTGCATCGATTTTGATTCTTTACTTTTGCAAAACTGTCCATTATTAGATTAATGCAATGGTAAAATTGTTACTGTGCTGCACTAGAGTCTAGAGATGTAAATTACAGGTTATCCACACATGATAAATGTTGTTGTTGCCAAGACACAGTAGCTGAAATTTGCATGCTTCTCTTCACGTGGGGGGAAATATTAGATGGTAAGAGTTCATATTTACTGGGAATTATTTGAACATTTTATTTACATTGAATTATGTACAGCATATCTGTGAAACATCATGTAAAAACATTTGATGTAAAATGGGCTGGATTTGGTCCATGGGTCTTTATTATTCATCCCCCACTTATTAAAATGTTGTTTACACATTAAGCAAACAATAAAATAAAATAATAATATATCCTATATAATAATATATGAAATGGGACATTCTGAACAGGGGAGTAATAAGTCCCCGATGCAAGATCATAGGTCATAGTGGGCCATCACAATCAAAGTAGTACTCAAAGCGCTGTTACACTACATCCCATTCACACATTGAGCATTGTGCTCAAACAGAAACAAACATTCATACACCGATCAGGGGCAATTTGGGGTTTAGTATTTTGCTCAAGGACATTTCAACATGGAGGAGCTGGGGATTGATAGTGGGCAACCCACTCTATCTCTTGAGCCACAGCCTCCCTCCACCTTGTCCCTCATCCTTGCAGAGCTGCTCTGTTCCAGGTCGGACCACCAGGTGATATACATATGAAAACATGACTGGTGACAGCACACCATCACACATATGAAAACCTTTGAAAACATGACTGCTGAGAGCCCACCTTCACACATATGAAAACATGATCCTATTAGTGCAGCAATAGGGGCAGGTAGGGGTATTCTCAGTGTGTGACAGTGTGTCAATTCCAGATTAATGGGTCTGTCCCAGTGAGCTCTTCAGGTAAGATTTGATAAGTTCTAGTTTGGAAAAAGATTGTTCTGCAGAGGCCAAACTCACTGGAAAAGTAGTAAAACGGTGCAGATTATGCCAAAGCTTGCATAGCTGCAGTTGTTGTCAACACCTTTGTAAGTTCTTAATTTTCACTTTTCAGATGCTGTCTATTAAACACCCGCTGAATGAGGAGTTGCGAATGTCGAGGTTATGTCATATTTGTAAATATGGCATTACTCGCTTTCTCAAAAAAGTCCATCTGTTGCAGTGTTTAAGGCTGTAGAAGTTTGAATGTCTTTGTGGGCATGTGATGTTATGCATCCTCATCATCACCACGGTGGATGGCGCAATGCTGTTGCTATAGCAGTGTTCCCTTTGGCTCTTCTTGCTCACAACTCATGCTTGCTGCTATCCCGTCTTTCTGTTTACGGAAAATTTATATCTTCGGTTGCATTTTCTTGTTCTTTCTCAGCTGCTTCTTCAAAGTTTTGCTTCTGAAACCCACTTTTGTGTTTGTACGTGTTAATTTCCCAGTTGCTGTCACTTCACCAGCCAGCTACTCATCTGTGTGGTTTTGCTACACAGCAGTGCACAAGTCAATGAAAATGACCCAGAATTCTGTGCGGGCGCACAATATCTTTAACATAAAATCCCATGAATTGATCCTTATTTAAACTTCATTTAGATGTACTTACTGTAGAGTTATGTGGCAGTGAGTGTTTGTATGTCAAAGTAGTTCATGTTATTGTATTGTTATTTAATTTGATTCAATTGATCAAGTGGGAGAAAGAAAAGGCTTAACTCACTGACTACTATAAAAAAGGTCAAAAGGTTGAATACGATATCAGTTACATTGTCATTTTACTTCACTTAAATTAAAATTAAACTAACGAGGTAAGTTACTGGCCCTGCAACGAATGCGGGCCCCTATACAAAGTTACATTGCTGATTCTGAATAATATATATACATAGCTGTTATGAACTTTTACTTGGGAAAAATTCTGAATGCAAGACTTTTATCACTTTTACATTGTAGTATTTTTACTTTTTCTTAAGTAAAACATTTGAATAATTCTTCCACCAAAAAATGTCCCAACAGCAGCACAAATGGCTATATTTGTGAGCCCATTTTTTTAAGTGTCACCTTTTCAAACCTGAGGAGCAATCTTGTTGCCAATAAATGTCAGCTTTGTGTCAGGACAGCTTGGCCCGGCAACAAAACACCAATTGTTTCCAATTGGCAGAATTTCCTTCCCTCAGCTGTGGCTCTGGCCAATCAGAGGCCAGCTTGGTGGAACAGAGTGCGCTCACCGTGGCAACCACTCCACTCTACCTCTGCTAGCTGACACTCCTCACACCGTCCTCTCTGTCTTCGTCAGATGGCCAAAATAACACCCACCGGTGAACTGAAACTGGCCTTTCCTAGCAACTAGCAGAGGTGGGGGACTGTGAGTGTTTCACATACTATATCCTGCTTTGTGAAAGACCTTTTTCCCAATAAGCTGGTGCTTAGGAGTCAATATTTCACATTAGAAGGTGAGGTTATCTCAGGGTTGAGGGTGGTGACTACAAATGAGTAAGACATGAGACAATCTGAAAGCAGAGGCTTGTGCAAGGCGGTGTTCTCTGCCTATAGCAGATGCTTGTGGGGGAAGCAGTGATATTTGAGCCACAGCACAGATGTGGGAATACAGCTCAAGACAAGTGTGGGTGGTGCTGTGTGCTTCAATGCAGCTGGGTCAAAAGACAAACCACACTTATTTGAGTAACCCTTCCCTGACTGCACGTTAGCAAACACACATCTGTGCGCAGGAACAAATATACACAGAGATACTAAACATGCAGACCCCCAGTGGAGAGACTTGCTTGACACAGAGCTGAATGTGTTTACTCCCCTACTACTTTGAAACGACAGTGTTGCCACTGGGGGCTCATAGAGACTGGGAAGCCATGTTTATAGGATAATCTTGGCCGGACCATCTGGTCAAGATTTTCTCTCTTTTTTTCTGGATTTTCTGTTTTTCCCATGAAAAGATGAAAAAAAATATTTTTGTAGTCTGGAAATTTAACTGAAAAGTCACATGGATTTGATTTACTTCTTCAAATGGATAATTCAACAGCATTTGTTGCAGAAAGGGCAGCTTGTACAGCATCCCGAGCCAGCAGTGAACTATATAATCTATACTTACACTATTACTGATCACTTCCAGTTGCTTCTGCCCATCTGGATGCTTCAGCAATCCCATTTACCTCCCAGTATAATCGCTGTTGACATAGGAAATTTAATCTAGATATCTTGGTGATGATGAAAGTGGTTGTAATAGGATTAAACTGGGCTTGACAGGAGTGTGACATCGCTACTGCAGGGCATTACTCCATGAGTACAACACTGAATTATACTTTGGGTAGGATGCAATGTGTAGTGTATCCACCACAATGTCCAGGACTGAAGAAAAATATCTATTCAACTTAAATTAAAAAAGGAATGACATATTGTATATTTTCCCAAATAAAACAAAAAAAGCTGCCATTATAAAATAAGTACCAGAGTGTTGGCAGGTTTTAATTACTTAACTACAAATCATTGATCATTTTTAAGTGCAGGCTGTAGACTTTTTATCCTATTTTTCCTGGCAGCCATTGCTTTACATTCACCTCTGTACTGTTTAAAAATCAACTAGCACTCTTGAAACTTGCTGATCTACAGTGATTCAAGTTTGCATTACGTTCTGTCATTGTTGTGTGATGATGCAGTTTAAGGACAGATGATTTGAGAAGTTTGCAACACATTACTATAATAAGGTATTTTGTGTTTAATTTTTGATGTAATTATCTCCTCTCTTGATTTGTGAGTATTTTTTGTCTCAATACGCTTAATAGTCGCTATTTATGTTTGAATATAATAAAAACATTAACACAAGAGAATAGAGGCAAAACTATGGGTATATCGATAGGGATTTTGGGCCTTTTGGGTCATATTTGGAAAATGTTCAGGTTTGAGGACTTAGTCTGTATGCACCAATCTAATGTATAAATTGCATGGATTAAAACAAAAAAACAAAATAAGAAACTTATTTACTGTTTTGGCAGTATATCATCAATGCCAAGTTATCTAGTTCTTAAAATTCTCTATCTGTATATAAATTATATTGTATGACACATCAAGTCTTTCTCTCACAGCAAACATCACTGTTATTGATCAATTATTATTAAAAGTCAATGCACAGTACAAATACACATTTATAAAAAATCAACCACATGCAGAATACAGACTGAGAGTTATTCCATTATTATACATGAGTTTAAATGCTTAATCAGACTAATGCCTCATCTGTGGGGTAAGAGGTCAAGCATGAATTAACGTGTAAAACAACAGCTTCATCATGTGCAAAAATAACTTCATGTGCCACTTTTAGCTGCCAATACCTGCTGGTTATCTTACAAAAATGTCCAGTACAACTCCAGAAAATGGGAGATAAAAATAAGCCAAAAGACAATAAAATGTCTATTTCGTCTGGACTCGACAATCTTAAAGTTTTGTGGTCTGCTCATGTATCTGCCATGTGGCCTTTTACCATTCGGCAAGATTATGGGTTGCATGGTTGGAGCCACAGAAAGCCATTACTTAGGGGCTAAAGGCAGGAGTTAAGATTATCAGCAGGACTTCAAGCGAAAGAGATTTGTTTCCACAAGTACAACACAAACCTGTGTTTAGTAGTGAGAGGATTCTGGGGTGGCAATAGTTAAATCCAAGATTAAGCTAATTTAATTCTTGTTGTTGAACATTTTGGTTGAATTTCTGGGGAAACTGTACTGTTTTTCCTATCATCCCTGTTTGAGTGTGAATGTCATACGTCACTAACAATGGGAATGAAAACTGATATCTAAGTGAAGCCTTACTCAGTATCAGTTAGAAGAACAAGAAACCCATAGAAATATATGACTTAGCAGGAAAATAAAGACATTAACACAGAAATTACCAATTATGGCAGCTCCCCTCAGAAAAAAGGAAATAGAAACCCAACCCTATTCCGAGTAAGCTCAATGGCTCGTGCTTATGAGCAATGGCTATGCGATGTAAACCACATCAGTGCTGTAGATTGGTGGCTGTCTAAACTAGTTAATATATTAACATAATTATAATATATTAACTTTGTTTGACTTTGTCTGTTGTTTGGCACCAAAAAGGCAGTGTACAGCTGCTTGCTGCAGACGAAAACGAGGCTGAGAGCTTTGAGAGTGAACCAGAATAGTAAAGCTGTGGCTCTGTAAAGCTGAGTGGAGCTGCAGACTCAAGTGATAATTGTCGGTAGGTTTATCACTACTGACGACACCTTTCCCAGTGCCATTTGTTACATTACGATTATAGCCTCTTTAAGAAAAACTCCACTGCTATCTTTGACAAGACTGGCCACTTTCACTTTTAACAACTTAATCGGCTGATGGGTTGGGAGCAGATAGCCACATGCCTAATCCTAAGTGAAGACATCAAACTTACATACTCTAGTGGGATCTGTGCTCAAAGCCCAGCACCATGCACCTTTGTTGGCTACTGTTGGCGCCACATTCTCTTCACTGATGAGAGCAGGTTCACAATGAGCACATGTGGCAGACATGAAAGAGCCTGTAGACGCCGTGGTGAACTTTATACTGCCTACAACATCATCCAGCATCACTGGTTTGGCAGTGGCTCAGGGATGGTCTGGGGAGTATCCTTGAATGGTTGCACAGACCTTCATGTGCTAGCCAATGGTACCCTGGCTGCTCTTAGGTACTGGGATGAAATCCTCAGTCACTGTCAGACCTTTGCTGGATCAGTGGCCCCTGGGTTTCTCCTGGTGCAGGACAATGCCCGGCCTTATGGCTGGAGTATGCAGGCAGTTCCTGGATGACAAAGGCATTGATGCTATTTACTGGCCCTCCCAGACCTGAATCCAATTGAGAATGTTATGTTTGTATATTCACTGCCGCCACAGACTGTCCAGGAGCTCAGTGATGCCCTGATCCAAGTCTGGGAGGAGATTCCCCAGGACACCATCCGCCCTCTCATCAGGACATGCCCAGATGTTGTCAGGAGTGCATACAGACTACATACTACAGGGTCACATTATGAGTTGCTGTGATGAAAGTCACGAAAGTTGGATCAGCCTGTAATTTCAAGTTTTTCGCTTAGATTTTTTGTGTGATTTTGAATCCAACCCTCAGTCGGTTGATGATTTTGGTTTCCACTGACTGTTGTTAAGTCATTTTGTTCTCAATAAATTATAGGCTCAAGTGTACAGTAAAGATTTCGAATTTGAATTTTTCTTAGATAAATTTCATTTATCTAGATCTGAAGTGTTCCCTTAACTTTTTGAGCATTATACAATACAAGAGTCACATCACTGTAACTGTGAAAAAGATAACTTAAAATTACTTTTCACTTTGAATATAACTGAAATCAAAGATCCTCCTGGGTAGCAGGATAATTTGGAAGATAATGTAGGGGATACTAAGCCACAGTGACACACATTACAGTCAGATTGACATTCTTCAACAGAGCAGAGCAGAACAGAGCAGGTAGCCTCCAGACATTCACACGCTGCTTGGATGATTTGTCAACATGAACGGTCACTGAAGAACCCACTGTACCCATGACCATGAAAGTTAAACATGCACTGTTTTATCTGGGAAGATGCTTATTAAAATGTTTAACCTTGAGAGTGAGTTTCATTATCATATGGACACAGAGAAAATAACTTGAAAAATAAGAAATTCACACATGCTTGAAGGCAATAGGTGACACTGAATATTTGAAGTAAATGTTTGACATCTGTCCTGCTTTTTTCTCACAAATAACAATTTCTGCACTATGCATGACTGTGCCATACTAAACATTTAGCTTTGTTTGATGTTATAGTATAGTGCTGTTATAGCCATTTTAGTTTTTACACAATGCAGTGATTAAAACATCAGGCTTATCAAAAGATGCAAAACGTTCTAATTCAAGATCAGTATTATTTTTAACAGCAGAGAATCAACTCTGCAGAATCTTTTGCTATTTTGGCCTACACCACTTTGCAAACGGTGCACATGTTTAGAAACGTACATTTAAAAAACATGAAACTTCACTCATTTCATAGGCAGCACAGTGCTGTGCACGCACACTGTCAAACACAAGTATGTTTGTGCAGTCAGCTAGATCATAATTATCTTGAATCATTACAGTTTCTCTATTGAGCTGTGTAGTGTTCAAGAAGTAATGAATTTCAAGACACCACATCTCAAAAACTCACTTTTCTCTCTCACAGTATACCAACAGCGGTTGACAGACTCTCACACCTCTCCGGATGTTTGCATCAGAGCTGTCGGAAAATCCTCACAGGTGTCAAATACTGACTCTTTTTATGGCGTCGCATTTGCTTAAAATATCAATGAGCAGATTTGAGTCTGAATTGCTTTTACAGGCCATTTTGTGCTTCTGTGCAATATGTCTTTCTTCAAAGGTGTTCCTGTTAAGGTGAGAACAAAGATAAGCCCAAATCTAATAGAAATTGAATATCTTATAACATGAGAACCGCACACACTAGAACAGGCAATAACTGATTTTTTTAGCCACTTGGAAGCAGTAGAAACAGTGACACTGACATATCACCTTTTAAGTTTACAGTCATTTATTTACACATGTGGCAGATATGGAGCAGCATTAACATTAGTGTTTCCTAGCCCAATATTAACTCTCTTTTAACTCTGTTTTTGCTCTTTACCAACTCCTGAGGAAAGTATCTGGCTCTTGAGCTGCTCAATGCTACACTATGTTCACCATCTAGTTGCTAACTGTCTGTTTGCTGCTTGGTGTTGAGCAGGTATAGTGGGCAGTAGGTTTTTAGAGCTTTTTCGCTAAAAGCAGCTATCTGCTGCCACCAGACATTACACTATGAGAGCAGTGAGAGTGAACCAAAAAAAACAGTAAAGTTGCAGCTGAAAAACTAAAACAATAAGATGCTAAAATGCTCACAGAGTCAAGGGTGGGTTGCTGTGTTTCTATCTGTGTGTTTCTATCTAGCTGTGAAAACAATGCTCCCTCTGGAACAATAAAGTCTAAATCTAATCTACAGTGTAATTTCTTTAATCAAAATCCTTTGGGAGGGGATGTTACTGAAACTAGTGATATGTTAGATGACTAAAAATGTTGAAATTTTGGGGAAAATAATAAAACAGCAGCTGGAGTTGTCTGTTTGCTTGCAACAATGGCTTTCAGCAAGTAATCTCAATACTAACAGAACCTCATTTCATATTTGTTCTGTTATGTTTGTGGTTTTTACTTTTGATGCTGGATTTACTCTGCCCCTTCGAACCGCAATTATTATGATCAGTGATTTCATCAATGTGTATGGGTAAGTGTATGGCCTGTGAACACCTCCCCAGGGCTAGTGTGTTAGTGTGTAGTGTGTTATTCCAGTAATCCAGGCCAGTGATTGATCCGGGCCTGGCAGGATCGTGCTGCTGGCAGGTAGCCATGGTGGGTCTGACTGACCTTTGGCCTCAGTTGACTGCTTCTGGTCTTACTCGACTGGCTTTAAAAAGAGATGAAAACAATCAATCATTCGCTAGATGGATGCACATCAGAGGGAATGCATAAATCAATCAGTGGGAGAGGCTGTCTTTTTCTTTGCAAATAATATATCATCTGTGTTTTGTTGGTTGTTCTGGACTCTGCACAGTCCAGCTGTTGCCAGCTGGGTCGTTGAGGTGAGTGTGGTCAGACAAGCTTATCATAAATAGTTGTGGTCTACAACTCTCTGTCATCAAGTCTGTGATTCAAGAGAAAGGTGCTAGGGAATACTTTGATGATAGAGAATTAAGACAAATCAGAGCTCCAGCATCTGTTATATCTGTAGTCTACAAGCTTTTAATTGATCCAAACATGGAAGACACAGACACATAGAAAAGAATAAAATGTTGCACAGTGAAAGCATCAAACAGGGCTCTAATTGAATTACATGACTCATATGTGGTTAGGGTCTCAGCTGAGTATATCAGATATTTATTATGATTTATGTATTAGATGTGTGTTAGTTACATACTCAGTGCACATCACGATATACACAAATTATGTACAATAAATGTACACCTTTGTAGCTGTCCCAGTTTGTTGTAGAATTATATCAGTGACTCACAGTTAATGCTTTTTGGTTTGGAGGGAGAGGTGGGGTGGAGCTGGTGACTAATAGAAGATTAGATATTGTATAATCCAAGACAGAACGTGCAAGAAGGTCAGATTACTCAATGAGGTTATTCTGATCCTCAACACCTTTCAGGTAGACTCAATCAATGTTGAAAATTTGTTTAACATTTTACCCCACATTCACAGTGTACATACATATGTGGTATCAATAACATACTTAATACCAGGACAAACATATACTGTAAGTGCAAGGGAATAAGACAAGAGGTTAGGAAAAGATGGGGTAAAAGCTTTGTCTATGTTAAAAATAAATTGTACTTAAAGTATTAATAACTAAAGGGTACCTTGATATTGTTATCGGGTAACAATAGGTAACAGTTTCTATATTGCATTGTAACGAAATAAATGATTGTTTCATATATTTAAAACATGTATACTAATTTACAAAGTATTAATTTAGTTTTTATTTATTTCTAGGTCCCTCCTGAATGAAAATATCTTTACGAGCTTTTTCCAGAGCTTTCAACCAGATCTCACAGTCTGCCCGAGTGCATTTTATTGCTTTTGTCAAACTGATGTGTCCAAGGTCAAGAATGAACCTTTGTCCTCAACCAGAGAGTTTCTTGTCAGATGATTTGTCCAGCTTGTGAGTGAACTCCTGCTGTGCATCTCAGATATTTATCACTCCTGGGAGGTTTTTCTTTGCTGTAGGACACCAATTCACCAACTCACACACACCCCCTGCTCAGTTCCTGCGCTGTGAGGCAGAATTGTTTAACTTCAGTATGAGGGACGACAGCATGGCACCACTTCATAAACCACAGCTACTCTTTGATGTGTTATTTTTTTATGGGCGAGGAAAGCCTCATGGGTTGGGCCTTTCTCCGCCTTCACAACCACCACCACCACGTCCTCCTCCTCATCCTCTTTTAACCCAGCTGGCATCTAGCTTTCAGCATACATTGACCAAACATTGGGTGAGCTTACCAAGCAGGAATGACACTGACTGTGTGCACAGTGACTATGAGAACAGGACTGTACCTGCAAATCATTTACCAAGTGGGCGAGGGTGTGATTTGAAAGAGAGCAAAGCCAAAGGACAGCACTGTACACCGAGCTGCATATGACTCCCGCTCTGCATGGGAAACATGGAGCTTGCTAACATGTAATTAGCTGTTGCTATTTTCACTCTGCATTGCCCTGAAGCAGCACAGGGCTGTTGGTTGTACACCGTGTGCCAGGAAAGTTTGAGGCTGTCAGTATGGCTTTTGAGTCTCTTCACTTTAGCTATTAACTTTCTGTATTGGTCTAAGGAGAGACAGAGGGGACTGCCCTGACCAGAGGACCCCTCCCTGAAATTAATGAATGATCCCTCTCACTGTGGGGAAACTTAAAAACAGCTACCCTGAATGAAAAACAAGTTCACTCAAGAAGTTTTTTTTTCAAGCATATTGGCTATATTCTAAAAAGGAAGATATTGTAAAGAAGCAAATAAAAGTCATGCAGTATTCCTAAAGCAGATGTTGTTTTCATTTTAAAGGGGGAAAAAGTAGACTCAGAGAGTTGAGATTATACGTTCTAGGACGACTTTGGCCTGCTATTGCACAGTAAGTGGAAAAGAGGACTGTCCTCCTGAGGGACCTCTCAGTGACTTTGACGTTAAAGCTCATTTTCCTCTTTCCTAAATCCTGCTGCACTGAACATCATCCAAACTGCAAGCTAATGCAAACTCCTGGCTTCGCATCAAAGCAGGGCTGGTGTCTGCCTTACTTCCTCTGCCCCCTTTCCTCTGCTCCTTCGCTCCTTTCCATCTTGAGCAGTGTTGGCGCAAAGACTACAAAAAAAGGCAGGACAGAAACTTCTTTCACCTCTAACCTAGATCACTGAGTAGGTGAGGAAATGAAAATAAAACAAATTTTCTACTGTGGATAGTTCAGAATAGAAGCAGTGCCTCTCTTGGACTGGAGTACTATTATGGCTTGCTGTAATAAAAGTTTTATTTTGTTTGTTTTTTTTAAGACAAACAACCACTTGGCTACTCTTCGCCACTGAGCTAAATGTGAATGCTGAAATGAGCTTTATAGCCTTTCAGTATCATTAAGTATTAATATTCATAATACAATTCATTAATAATTCAATGGTGTCCATGTGTTTTAAATGCATTCAGTACTTAGTGATCAGACCTGTAGTTAATTCAGAGAATCAGTATCTAACTTCTTCAGTCCAAATATATCAAACAAAACTGAGGATATACTGAGGAAGTAAATGTTTTAGTTGGTAAATCATCAGCAAATATTTCCTCATCAACACATTTTTCCATGAAAACCTTTTTTTTCCTTAATAAAGGAAAAGTCCATAAATGATACTTTAGGTCTTCACAGGGTCCTAGTGACAAAGGGTAGGGTTAGGCTGAAAATTACATATAGTCTAACCAGGTTGGGAAAGGTCTTGTTTGTATTGCTTCAAGTCTTTGTTGTTTGTGTGTCAATATATTTAATACCTGAGTGGATCCGAGTGGGCGCGCAATCTGCTTTGATGTGTTTTTTAAGGTAAGATAAGGAGTGTGGTACTGTGAAGTGCAGGAAAATGGCATGGCTGTTCTTTCCGATTGCTGTTACTAGTTGCTTGGTAAGTGCTGCTGCTGCCAGTGTTGGCGTTCTCTCCACATTAAGGTCTAAGTCACCACATTTTGGGTCTTGGCTATATTCAGATCCGGTCTGACTCCCTTTTGGAATTCAAAATGAATTTAACTACGTTTATGTTTTCTACGGGTGAATTTCAGAAGTCAATTTACTTGTCATGGACTACAGATGTTTAACGAAAAGCTGGTGTTACAAATTTGGGTTGTGGAATTTGAAAGACGATCAAAGAAAAGACTACCAAACTGAATTATGGGAAGTGTAGGATGCAGGCTTTTTGGAGCTTGACACATACTTGACTTAAAGCCAAGATGTCTTGGCCTGTGCCGCTTTGATTTTGACCACTTTCTAAAATCTGACCTGAGTACCCCTTAAATACACACAAAAAGGCGTTATTAAAACCAGTGAAACATAAAGTTATTGTCAAGTATTATTCTTGACTTTTTATGTTCACAAAGTGTTTATACAATATGTGCCATGGCATATGGTACATTATATATGGAAGTATGACGGGACATAAAAACATAAAGTCGTACCAGACATAACAATTACAAGGAAGTTCTTGTACACCATAAATTCTAGGTGTGTAGGATCAATTGTTTCACCTAGGATTCAAGTGCTCATTTCAGGAAAGTCACATTAAAAGCATCATCCAGTTGGAAGGATGCAGTAGCATAACTGTGAAACTGGCACTATGAGAGAACATTTGCCTTTAGTATGATTTGTACTTATTTTATCCATCCTTGGATAATGATTTTTTTTATTGGAGGTTGGTTTATTCTTTGAAATTGGAAAACATGTTTGCAAATATGTTTCAAGTTGGTAAGGATGCTGGCAAGTGCTGCTGGCATCCTGTGATTGGTATTTTTTTCCCAGGTCAGATTTACAAATATGGTGTGGGAGCTGTTTGACAATTTGAATTTTACCTGAAATAAAAAAAAACTGAGTATAAGTTATCAACAGTGTGCGAAGTCTGCACTGTTCAAAATACTAATAGGTAAAGCAACTATAATATATGGTATTTTATTTCAGTTAAGAAACTGACAAGCACTCACCAATCAACATTTTAAAACATTTGTGCCATCTGTGCAAACTCACATGACGGCTCCTTAAAATAAATACTTTTAAGAGGAAATAATACAGACAGAATATGTGAGGCTCAAACCACAAGTACAAACAAATTATCCAAATGTCCAAGAGACAAAAGGGTCTGAAAATTCCCAAAGTCAACCCCGACTCTCCAAAGGAAAAGTGTTTGTATAAAACAGCTAAGTATTTTTAAAAATACAGAATCTTACAAAAAAGTTTCATCTTCTCACTTCTTTAAATCACTGTAAAATATCAGCTGGTATTATGACAAGAAATCATGATTTTTTTCCCCATGTATAATAAAAGACAGAATGTGCTTCTGCATTTTTACATTAGTATTCACATACATCATGAGTGCAGTGTATCATTAAAGTCCTCCAGCCCTCTAATGGTGCCGTGATGGAGACAGGTGTATCGCACAGGGCTGCATCCCTCAAAGCGCTCCTCGTTGCCACATTGTGTGCCTAGCTGAAGATAGACACCAGTGACCATGGTAACAAAACAGGAGTAGTCAGTCCCACGACACATATTTGCAGAGATCAAGTCATTAACTATCTTTTCAGACAGCACACCATCCACGCCCAGGCTATTCACAGCCAAGTGTTCATTGTCTTTATAGGTTATATTTCCAAAAGTGTTCACATTTTCTGTATATAAAACAAAAACAAACAACATTAAAAACAAATATTTTTGACAATGTGTCAACTCTCAAACAGTCCAAAAAAAAGAGACGAGATAGCCATCAACGGGAGAGGATTTCAAGAATACAGGTTTCAGTACAAAAATGTGGTCCAGGTGGTAGCACATGAAGCATGCATGTGTTTATGTTGCCCTGCTCAACCCTAAAACCCTCATGCGAAGACATACTGTATAAAAAGGCCACATGGCTTTTCCTTCACTATTAAATGCGCATGTACTCCCCCGACAACTGGCCTCTTTGTCTGCTCTCCTCATCCGAAGACTGACGAAAGGTGCTTCCCACCCCACCCCCATTGGTGGAATCCACAAGACACAAAGTCACTATGAATCGTGTGTTTGGTTCATCTGCAGGCTCCTGAAGCTATTACGACTGGGTTAACTACTGACAAGTTACAGACAGATCTGTAATTTCAATGTTGTCGGGTAAAAAACTTTCAAACTTTTAAAATAAAAGAGGCCTGGTTGAGCTTGACAGTTGCATTTCCTTTCTTTTTGGTGCAGTTTTGAAAGCCCAAAAGATGAATGATTATTAGTTTATAGTGATAGTTAAAAGGAATAGTTTGACATTTTCACATCACATATCTTTCCATTTAACACAAGGCTACAGCTAGTAGCCAAGTATCTTATCTTAGCATAAAAACTGTAAACAGCTGGCCTGGCTCTGTCTAAAGATCTTTGTATGTATTAAAAACAAGATATAAAATATAATGGATTAATTATTGAGCTTTAGAGGTGCTCGTAAGCAGATTTTGTTATCTTTGGAGAAGCAAGCTGTTTCCAGTCTTTATGCTAAGCTAATTTAACCACCTGCTGGTTGTAGCTTAAGGTTTACCATACAGACATGTGAGTGGTATTAATCTTCTCATCTAACTCATGGTAAGAAAGCGAAAAAAGTGTGTTTCCCAAAATATCAAACAATTATTTTAAATATGAAGTTACAGCCAGAAGAGAGTTAGCTTAGCTTAGCATTGAGACTGGATAAAGGGTGCTGGCTTTGTCCAAAGCCATCAAAATAACCTACCAGCACTTCTAAAGCTCCCTAATTTACACATTGTATTTTGTTTGTTTAATCTGTACAAAAAAAACAAAGGGCAAAATTACAATCTACCATTTGCTGGAAGGCTATTTCTCAGGAGCAGTTGCCAGGCACCCAGTGTGAGTTAACTGCGCCCAGCCAAGAAAACAATTGTTTTTTTACTAGTATGCACATATTGAGTATGTAGTGCATAGTATGCGATTTCAGATGCAACCATACTCAGGCATATAAATCACCATAAAATGAGATATAACATTTTAATTAGTGCATGTCTGAGGTGGTGATTTTGTTTCCCCATTTTCTAAAGATTGCTAAGCTAACTGGCTGCTGGCTGTAACCTTGTATTGGACAGATATGATAGTGACGGTGATCTTGTCATTCAACTCAACCAAAGTGTCAGGTTTCCCTTAAAACACAAAAATTGCCTACATTTAAGCTGCAAGTTTCTCACTTGAAAACATCCACTTGATGTTTGTGTGTACACAAACCTCATGAGTAGTCTCTTACCAAGGGCTCTGTGTTTGTTAAGGGATCATTGGAAGTATACTGTATGAGTGTGTAAACAAAAGGCAGTTGGGCTTGAGCTTGAGTCTGCTGAGCTTCCTCTTCTTTAGATCTCCCTAATGGGCGTCTCTAACCAGCTTCTAACGTTCTCTTTACTCTAAGTACAGAGGCTTAGTGAAGCCCTTCACACTTATTTTTATATCTTTTCCATAATCTTTAACATCTGTACTGCAGTAATAACAACAAAAATATAACTTAAGATAAACTCTCTAGGCACTGTTTGATTTCCAAGGCTTTTTGTTGTAGACTGTGATAAAAGGTCAGCAAACAGATAAAAAAATTAATAAAAAGAAACACCAGAGAGTGATGGTTCTGCAGACCAAACACTTTCTCCTCCGCGATATATCAAGGTCCTCCGAGTCAGCTCACACAGCCAAACAGACTCGCTTCAAGCTCTGTGGTGGAGAGGCTGTAAGGGCAGAAAGTATCTAAAGGGTAAGTGTGTAGAAGTTTTCAAGGTTAAGTGTCAGTTTTTGCCAGCCTTTAACTCATCTTTCTCCTTCATAAAAAGAAAACAAAAGATCAGATCTTAAGCCATTATCTTCTGGGGAATCTCTATAGAAGCCTTGATGAAGATGCAGTTGTCTCGGATGTAGTTCCTCTTCTTAATCTCCTCGTGCGAGATGAACTTGGGGTAGCCGAAGCCCAGGGTGCTCTCGTCCAGCGAGTTGCGGCTGCTGCTGGGCTTTTGGAAGTTCTTCCAGTTGGGGTCGGGGTTGAAGGTCTCGGTAATGTGCTGGGGTTTGGAAAGCGACGGGTCGCTCTGGTCCATAATGGAGAAAGTCACCTTGTAGGAGAAGGGCCACTCCAGCAGGCTATCGTACTCTCCGGGCAACACGCGGATGTAGACGGAGAGATGCGAGCCCTCGCCGCTGCCGTTACCATTCAGGAAGGCCGACACCTGCAGCTTGTAGCCATAGCGGTGAGTGTAGAAGGGTGGGCTGAAGAACTCGTGGTTGCTTCGGAGTTTGGCCTCCTGGAGTTTGCGAGTGTAGTCGTTGAGCTTCCAGATGAGAACACCGTCGTGACTGACAGACAGCTCCTCCATCTCTCTTCGCAGCTCCAGAATCTCCTGCCGCTGACGCCCCACCAGGTTACACATCATAGTCAGGTGAGACTTAGTTGTGTCTTCCAGGTGACGCCCGATAGCCAGTTTTGGGCACTGCCAGAGAGACAGCAAAGCAAAGAGATTTATTATGTAGAAGCTGCACAGTGAGTAAGTGAGGAGATGTGTAATACAAACAGATTCTATGCATACAAAGCTACATCATAATATACATGTCCATATTTGGATCTAGATTGCTTGATTTGTTTTTGTTTTCTAAGCCCATTTATATTTCTCACATGTTTAAGTCATAAGTTTAGCTGCCCACAAAATACAAAAAGCAACACAAAATGTTAACCATGTACCTAAATTAATCTAATAATAAAGCTTGATTTGCATGTGAAACCCACCTTCAAAAAAAAGGAAAAAAACTGTCTAAACTGGGTCTAAAAAACTATGTAACAGTTAATAGTCCGGATGGAAATGAATGAAAATAAATTAGGAATCGCATGAGGACATATTTCATGTTTTGATTTGAAAAACATGAGTTTTGTTTATAATGACAGTCACTAACTACATCTTGTCAACTACTACTAAGTCACGCATATTGCCAGGCTTCAATATCGGACAATGAGAGAAACATAACACCTGTGCAACATCACTTTCAGTTATTGAGGATGAACCTCGCCAAAGGTCTGAATATTGAACTTTAAAGTATCTATCTATCTAGTATCTGTAGCCCGTTACCTAAAAATAATGCGAAAATGTGTCTGTTTATCTGATGTTCTTGTATTTGTTTACATCCCCAATATACCATTTACAACTGAACACTACATCCATAGGTGTGGACACTTGGATTATTATATTTAATGATCCCTCTGCTGTTGTTGAGACGTGTTTTTGTGTTCCATAAGGCCATCTGTTAATGTTATACATCATGCTTTCCAGATGCTTTGTAATTCTTAACAGATCGAGGAGCCGACAACAAAGAGTATGATGCTCATCTGCCGCTCTTCCTCGAGCATGTCCACATTTTCTCAAATTGATAACAGTTTCAAAAATAGACTGAAATGCGCTGTCAGAAAACAGAAGCGTTGCTCTCATTAAAACAGACCCTACAGACACTGTGCTGTATGTCAAAAGGAGAAAAATCTTCATTTTGAACCCGATGAGCAAGGGCAGTGAAATAAAAATATAGTAAAAACAAGCTTATAAACAACAAATAAGCTTGGCAGTTAGATAAGAATATATCAACAGTAGTGTTGATATTTGCTTATAAATGTTCCTCCACAGGCAGAAATAATCTTTTATAATAATCGTTCAATGATGCAGGTCAGTCTTACCCGGTGTTTGCAGCCGGCATCTTTGAAGGGGCAGAGAACGAGTGCGCTGCCACAGTTGTCCTTCACATGGTTAGCCAGATCCTCTCGGGCAATGTTAGGAGTGCCACACTGGTTTGGGCACTGAACAGGAAACCGAGGGCAGTGGTACTGGTGGTTCTGTAGAGGAGTCAGGAACAGTGTTTAATATGCAAAAATATAACAGAAAATAAAGAAAACAACTCATCATTCAGCCTGAAGCCACAGAAAATACTGCGGTCACTCTGCCAATAGCATACGCAAAGCCCAGCAAATCATTACATGTACACAAATCTTGCAATCAGTGTAATAAAACACTCAATAACTGACTGGTAGAAAACAGATCAGAGATGAAAAAATTAACTGATGGAGAGAAAATTAATCAAAAGTAAGTAATTTGATAGTGAAGTCATTTTTTATGGTTCTTTCTTTTTCTTAAATTACAATAAACTGAAGATCTTTTTTTTTTAGACTGGTCAGACAAAAAGGCAATCTGAAGATGTCACCTTGGTCTCTGGGAAACTGCAACAGGCAATTTACTCCATTTTATAGACTAAACTATCAATTGAATAATCAAGAAAAGATTAATCAATAATGACAGTCAGGGAAAAAAAACATCATAAATGCATTATAAAACACTGAATCCAAGATTTTGGTAATAACATCTTGGGAGGGGAGAGTGACTGCTCAGCCTCTGGCCAGATGTGTACTGAGGCAGGTGCTTCCACATAAAAGCCCAAACAGCAAAACAGCCAGCTGCCACAGGACAGAGACACCATGAAAGGCAGCATCCTACAGCTGCAGCTGCTCTACTGAGGCTGGAAACCCTGTATGAAGCCACATGCAGGACAGATGACAGGTACTAATAATCTGGCAGGAGTCGCTTTTCACAGTTTTGGCACTTAACTGTCTTAAAGATCAAGTTATTTCACTAATATAAGCAGTCATTTGGGGAGAACTGACAGATTCTGATAGTAAACTTTGTGTGACAGACCTGGATTGTGTCGAAGACAAACTCCTTGCCGCAGTACTTGCAGGGCTGCGTGCGTTTGGGACACTCGGCCATGCCGTGTTGGGACAGCAGACGACGCATCATCCTCGCCCCACACTTGTTCTCACAGTAAACGCTCTCCTGAGGACACACACCCTGGTGGTTCTGGGATAGACAGGAAACACGTGATTCCAATTAAGAACAAGTAGATACAGTAGGTGTTACTCTTTACTCAAATGCATTTTATACACTGCAGTTTGCACTGTTCAAAATCAGACCATACACGACCATCAGTAAAACCAAGTCTTCTAGTACAGACTATTAAAAGTTAACAATTAGCTGCTGGAAGGGTTAAAATAGGGAGTTTTTTTTATTGTTTAATCAAATGTTGCCGATTTTTTGTTGCCGATTTGAATACAATTTTACTTTAGGCTATTTGTGGGGATAGCTGACAATCAAATTTAAGAAACGTTTATAAAGCTACATTTACTCTGCTGGCTTTTTAATACATGATATGCATTCCTTATAATCGGTCTAAAAGTTCAGAAAATGTCTGAATCAATCCAGACAAATGTAAAAAAGTAAGCCAGTGTGACAAAGTACATGACACATACCAATATTTTTAAAAATACTAATCATATCATATATTTATTGTCGTTAAAGATTATTTTAATACAGGTGTGTGCCTTCGTTTAATGCTATAATTTTGTTGTTAACAAACAGAGAAGTGTGTCTAATTTTCTTTAATTAAAAAATACTTTTGTAGAAGTTGTATTTATGTCAAGAGTAAGCTTTTTTCTTTAGTATTGGTATTGAAACTCAAGCAGTGGCGGAGAAAGTACTCAAATCTTTTATATAAGTAAAAGTAGCAATACCACAGTATATGACAGTATACAAAAGTAATACACATCAAAATATACATGTATAAAAGTACTCATTATACAGAATGGCACATTTCAGAATATTGATATTGATACAAGGTGGGGTTAATTCCAACTACTCTGTATACTAGTCGGCAGATTAATTCAAAATAATATGTTGTAATTTATTTGTTGATTTATATGCTGTATTAATATTATAAATCTATAAAGTATCTACTACCTAAAGTTATCACATAAATGTAGTGGAGTAAAAAGTATTGTAAAATTGTGACTGGAAGTGAGTTACTCGGGTATCATTTGTCAAAATGTTTTGAATGACATCTGGTGATAAACATGACATGCATAGTGTAATTTCTATGCCAGACCCAAAAGCTGGATGAAGGCCCCTGTAACTGTGTGCACATGGGGGACCATGTGGGCCAGAGTAAACAGATGATGGGGGGGGGCAGCGTAGTAGAAATGACAGAGGTGTTAGTGAAGTACAGACCGCTCATTGAGGAAAACACATTCAATATGAAAGACCCAGTCAAAGCTTCTTTCCATCTGCCAACACACGCGTTATTTCAAAATAGTCCAAGACTCTCCAAAGGCAGTGACACACGTGCTTTAGTCTCTCCTGCTGCTTTTCACAAAGATGCCTTTCATATAGGGATGGAAATTATATGGCGTCACTTGGGGGTAGTTTATGAAAAGTTCCTGCTGTATTGTAACAGGGAAAGAAAGGTTATGAGTTGGTGTTTACCTCGTAGGCTTCACCCGTGAACTCGCTGCCACAGAACTCGCACTTGACCTTGCGTTTGGGGCAGTCGTGCTGCAGGTGGTCGGGCAAGTCACGGCGCGTCAGCTTGACAGAGCAGCGATTGGGGCAGGGTATCACATTGAAGGCGCAGGTGGAGAAGTGGCCCTGAGGGAGACACAACGTCAGAGAAGCAATGTGTCATAAGACTCTCACACATAACACCCGCATGTTGGGCATTCAGCCAGACCGTTGCCAGAAAACAACACAAGGTGAGGGCAGGGAGGGCGAATAACAGGTATCAGAATCCACAAGGCAGAGTGTTTGAAAAGGCAGCAGAGATAAAAGAAAAGATTGAGGGAACGTGAGAGAGGATATCGAAGCTTCTCACCTGCAGCTGCTTCATCTGGCCAGTCCAGCGGCATCCCTCCTCACTGTGGATGCAGCGGATGGGCAGCGCCAAGATCTGCTGCTCCAGTTCTGGATCAGGGTAGATCTGAAGAAGAAAAGCAGGACAAAGTCACAAGGCGTTACAGTTGGAGCTGGTCATGCTGGAAGTCTGTTATATACCACCCTCATACAACAAATGTGTGCATAACATTTTCTCCCGAGTCATCGCTGTCAAATGCAAACCATGTACCTCCCACTTTTCCTTCCTAAAGTTTTCCATCTTGTCAGTATTCATCAGTTCTTTCATATTCTTCACCGCTAAACATGTAGTAAGCCTCTCTCGGAAGAATCACACTATATAAATACCAAATAAAGTCAAGTTTAAAGGATACGTTTTCCAATTAACTAGTTGACCTATTAGCAAGTGTTGTTTGTGAAGCTAAAGCCAAAACGTATTAAACTATTAAAAGCACATCAGTGAGCCACACTGTTGCAATGGGTGACATTTTCCTTCATTACCATGAACATTTGGACTGTTGTTTATTTTGTGTCAATCCTACATACAATGTCCTGCTGCTGGAAACACTCACTAGAGCACCAAATGTGTATTAGTCTGCAAGAGAAGATAGTCCCTTACAAATACACTATTTACTACTCATTGAGTAATGTTTGCTTACAGTGTCAAGTAGGAAATAAAATACTTACTTAAATAAAATTAAAGTCTGTATTCGTGATTTAAGATTCAGTCTTCAAAAGGAACAAATGGTCAGTGGGGAAGTCTGATCGACTAATGGATTGCTGTTTTGTGTATTTTCATGGGATTTGTTGACAATAACAAAAATATCTTATCAAGTGTTCAAATCTTTTAGGTTTTCTCTGCATGGTTGCTTTGTCACACTTATTGTCACAATATACTTGCTCTCTTGCTTTCTCTCCTGCCCTCTTTTCTCACCTCTGTCTTTTTGGGGGAAGTGCTTTAATATTTTTGCTTGATGAAAGAAAATTAGTGTAATAAAGTTATTTTTAAATTCAGTTCTGTCTCTTACCCTTCAGAGAGTTGATTAAAATATGTTTGAATGTCAATATCAATATATTAATATAAAAAAAGAGATAAAAATACTGGGTGCTCAGGGTTGTAAAGCAGTAAACTCTATGTGAATTCAAAGTGCTCTAGCTACCAGATTAGTAAACTACAGAAAAAAGGAGGCCTCTTGGCTAGTTTCAGGTACACTTTCACTGAGCAAAGCATGTAGTTTATCTGTTGAGGGCATATCAGAGTAAAAAAAAAAAAATCACAAAAGGAGACGCTGACTGGTTGCGACCCACACTGGGTCTTCATCAGGGAATGGCTGGAAAGAGAAGTAAATGTAGATTTATCTGGGTAATCTCCAACATGTAACTTCTGCTAGAACCAGAAATTGACGGTTTAATCTGTTTAATTAAACAAACGGGATACACTGTGTAACATTTTATGCATAGCTAGCCTAAACACGTCCTTCTTTACTGCAGCTCTGAGTTAAGATTGTTACTGACCGGTGTCTCCCAGAAAGAAAGCAAAAAAGTGTTTTTTGCCAAAATGGTGAGATTTCCTTTAAATAATTTTTATTTTACATGTTCATTTCGATATCATATCAGTCAAGGTTGATGTTACATTACAGGAAGAATCTTTCATCCAGACACACAAAGTGTTGGAAACTTTAGAAATCGTGTTATAAAACTGCAGCAGTGAGTCGAGCCAGCCACTGCAGGGATAATGAGTTAGTTTGTGGGTTTATAGGACCTTTGAGAGTGAGAGAGAGAGATAGAGAGATTTTATTTTTTTATTTTAACACACACACTTTTACTGTTTTATTTACTTTATTTATGAACTGTATGAAATTAATTGTTCTTTTGCATTATATTTTAAGCTTTGGCAATATTGTTGTTTAATAAAGCTGAACTGAATTGAAATTGAGAGAGCGAGAGCGAGAGAGAGAGGTGGGGGGAGAGAGGGAGAGAGAGAGAGAGAGAGAGAGAGAGGTGGGGAGAGAGAGGGAGGAAAGATTTATTTTTCCTTGGTCACTGAGCAATGGGGATGAGTCAGTTTTCTGCCCAAACACCCCAAATCCTCCCCTACAGTTTGCTGTCCTGCGGATTTACAGCTCTGCTCTGCATCTCCATCCCCCCATGTTGTCACACAAGCAGAGCACTGGTCAAACAAGAAAAGCCACTTCCTCAAAATGTCACAACAGCCCTCTAATCAAATAACAGCTCAGTAACAGCACGACTGCGCTTATGTGTCTCTGTACTGAAAAACATGGGAGCCAATGGCGTTCAAATTGGAAGTTGATTTGGAAAATAATCTACAATCAAACATTTCCATTTATCTCACTCATTGTTTCTAACTGCCGTGTTTGGAGATGCCTCTGGCAGACTAAATAAGTGTATTGAAGTATGATATTAACCTGTTAAATATGCTCTAGAAATACACAGATACATCTAACATTAAAACACATGCTTGACTTGCTGCACTCTACTTATACAGCAGAAGCAGACAGGTTTTTTTGCTGCCATAATCACATTCTTTCAGGGGAGGAAAAGGGGGAAAAGCAAACTGAAACACTCTCATTGTTCCAGACTTGGAATCTGTGGGGAGAAGGCAATAATGACCTTTTAATAACTTAGTCCCAGGCAGATCAGGGGGGTTAAGCTCTTTGGTGCTCCTACTTGAGGGTTTATTCTGTCTGCATTAGCCATTGTTAGTCCCACACTACTACTATCACTTCAGCTTCACAATGCCTTAATGACTGCAACACTCTTCTTCTGTTGGATCGAGGTTGTGTTTATGCATGTTTTCGAAGGATAATGTGCAGAGAGCAGTACAATAACCCTGACAGCAGACCACCAGGACGGGGTAATTTGTAGGCGACTGGGAGCCTGTGAGGGTAAATAACAATGTCTGACAGGTGTGCCATGAGCACATCCTTCCCGTTGGGAGTCCCTGCTATTACAGACGCCTGCATCGCTCTCAGCACAGCATGCAGACCTGCACTGCTGCCCCGCTGATCCCAATGCAGCTCCAGGCTAATTGCTCAATGGCTAATTCAGGCTAATGCTAACTAAGTGCATGGAAGAATTACATACAACAGTCTACTCTCAATTGATGGCAAAAACTGCTCAGAAACAGGGATGATAATGTACTGTTCATTTGTCTCTCGTGCATAGTTAAGCCCTTATCCTTGTGCTGTACTCTCTCACTTTACAACGGGGATATCACGTGGGAGACAGACATCCTCTGACTCTGAATACAGTTAGCCACTATCTGTTTCCCCCTCCGGGCACAATCTGATTAACCGCCTTTAAATAACAGAGAAAAGGACTTCAGTTGAAATGTAGATCAGTTTCCTTGTCTGAACTGACACATAGTAGACGTAGTGGTTCAGATCAACTGAATGCTCTGCTTTCCCACTGTAATGAAATAAAATGCAACCTCTGACTCTGGGTTAAGGGTTATTGCTTACGTGTTACAGAGATTCACTAGTACAGTTTTTCACTTTTACATTTTAATGTCACCATTCTAAAATAGTTTACCTCTTAAAGGCTTACAATTTGCATCTCATGCGTCAAATACTGCATATTTAGATGTGATATAGAAGGATTATATTTATGTCCCTATCTGAGCTGCTCGTATCCTCTCTGATTTGCATTTGTTCCTGGTTGGTGCACACAAGCTTATTTACATTCTTGCAGCACCTGTATGTTAACATTTTCTCTGTTAACAAACTGGTGTTTCTTATTTCTGCTAAATCTGTAACACATTATAAATCACTTTTAACTTTTTAAATATTCCCAATGTTAATAACTTGTTTTTGTTTTATTTTTTGCACGTTCATCAATGTTTTAATATTTTATTTTGTGTTTTACTTTTAAATTGGCTTTAGCATTATAATTATTTTTAGCTATACTAGCAGCATGATGTCAGTCTGTTGGTCAGACTGAACATCTCTAAAACTAGCGGATAGATTACTTTTGAAGATATTCATGGTCACCAGAGGATGAGCCCTACTGATTTTTTCTCTAGCGAGGTTAACATTTTGAGTAAAATATCTGAAAAACTATTGCATGAATTGCCATGAAATTTTGTAACCTTACACATGTTAATTTCCCCTGCAACATTAATTGAAATAAACTTGGTGATCCACTGACATTTTATTTCTTGCCATAATCAGGTCAACATTTCAATTTGACCAATACATTTGTTTATGACCAAATACCTGCAAAACTAATGACATTCCCATCAACCTCAGCTGTGTTTAGTACTAACTGACAGTACAGCTTCATCAAGTCGATAACACAGCTGTAGAGTCGTAGTCTTGTTATTGTTTACGCTTTTGTTTTACTGTTACACACTTTGTAACTCTTAAAAAAAAAGTAAGTAGATATAAATATAAAGTTTTATAAAGTTTTATTATCATATTTGAGAAGACACTGAGTGGGCTTTAGTGGCACTCTTAAGCTACATATTCTCAATTCATTTTAGCCATCAATTTGGGATGAGGAGTCGGTGAATGTGTGATGTGTGTGAGTGTTAATTGTACCTTGGCATAGTCCAACGGCAGCTGATCCTCTGGACACTTGAAGACGCCCTCACTGCAACAAAACAACAGAAAAGTTTTGTTATTTTTGCAAACACTCAGAATAAAAGACGACTGCAGACAAAAACCGGTTACAAGCATCTCAACAAGGACAATCAGCCATTTTTAAAATCACATTCAGCATCCAGTGAGAGGACTAACTGTGACCCTGACTGAGAACAACCAGAGCTAAAAGGCACTTCTTTGACAGTCTGTAAGAGCAGCGCTGCAGTGTCCTTAGTTTTATTCTGTCTCTTCAAACACAGTTAAAATGAGATCTCTCTGACTCATCACGCTATATGACGTACAAACACACACTCACACACATACTGCACTTTAAAGTCAGATCTTTGAGACACTGGCTTTAATGACTGACTCTTTCATCTTCTCCCCCTCAGAGGATACATCTGCACAGATTTTTATTACAGCAGGGAACAAAATTACAAGTCTGACCCTGATCGGTTTATTTATAATACATAAAGGGATGATTGATGATTCATTTCCCAGCTACTTTTACCATTTCTCTCACAGCTTAGAGTGAGTGGTTAATTTTTGCCCTTGTTTTGCAGTCTAGATAACAATGTGCTAGTTTCGACAGGCTTCTGTTTCTCTAAACCTCTCCATCCTCCTCGAGGCTTTTCCTCAGGAAAAAACAATGATTTGATGGTTTGCTTATGCAAGAGTGAGAAGAGTTTTTGTTCTTTTCCCCTTGCAGCAGTTCAACACGTTTTACTGCAGGCCCGTGCACAGTTTTTGTGGCGCCACAGAGGAGCCCTCACTGGCCTGTATTAGGGCCAGATGAGCGAGTGCCACAACTCATTAAGGCATCCATACCCTGATGTCATCATGAAATATTCACACTTGTAAATAATGGAGGCAGCAGCCACTATGGGTGAGCTTCTACACAGTGTCTAAGCTTGCAGCTGGACAGCAAACTCATCCAGACACACGGAGGTTACTTAAAAAAACAGAAAAGGCAATCAGTGGCTGATGTCTTGAGATGTCAGTGGTGTCGCAACTATCTCGAGCTCCCCTGCTGTTTCTGGATCAGAGATGCTTTAGACTGTCTTCATTTCCAGGTCTTCTCTTTTGATCATTTAACCAACGGCAAACATTACTGTGGTTCCAGCATTTTCATTGACAATGAAAATAATATTTAGCTGCAGCTCTGACTTCTTATATTACTATTTTTTTTGTTTTTCACATGAAATCTACTGAAACTACAGACAAAAGATATGTGTAGAAATGTGTTTTTGTTCAAAAGTCACATGCCCTGAAGCTTGATCTGACCTCCTGTGCAAAGAGGCCTCTCATAACTCCGACCATGCCTAAATTATGTTTAAACTAATTAAGGACAACAGTGGGCAAACAGTAAGTAGATGTCCCTCGGTGCTTTAATTTGGTTGGCTGCAGTGTCACCTGACCGCGTCTCCCAGAGGCCCAGGGACATGTGACAGGATGGGATTGCATGTGCACTTCGCCCCGTCTACCCAGCTGCTATGAATCCAGGGAGTGTGCTGCAGGGGGGATGGAAGCAGAGGTTAGGCCTGAGAGGGGGGGAGGGCTGATGAAAGGGGGGTGGAGGAGGGAGGTTAATGCATGACGAGACAGCAGTAATTCTCCTCCATTAGGGTCACTGTGTCAGCAGGGAGCTGGAGACCAATTAACAAGCCACAATAGGCAGTAAAAGAGGGTCAATCGATTAGAGGCTAAGAGAGCCCAGTCAGCATCTCATGTGTAGTGTGAAGTAATTTACAGTGCTCATCGCCATCACCGAGGAATCATCTCACATTGTGGAGGGAGAAGTAAAGAGAGCACTGCCTGTCCCACAACCACACAGCGAGAGGAGATGGGAAGCGACAGGCTCTCAGCTCTGGACAGGGGATAGCCAGAGGCCCCGTCCAGCTCGGGCCCCGTATCTGATGCACAGAGAGGCAGACAGGCGAAAAGAGCCTAGTCACAGACTGTCAGGATAATTCCTCCCCTGGTTGCAGAGAAGCTCCCGCAGCCTCACATTCATGTGTTCGGCCCCGCTGCTGATAATACCGCTCGACTCTCTTGGTCGCTTGTGAGTCGGAATTGCTGCCACTTTGTGACAGCACATTAGCAGTGAAAGGTGGGGCCTATGTGTAACACAGCGCCAGTTCAATTCCATCCAGCTTGTCTCTGGATATTGAGAGGAGAATGGCAATAAATAATTGAATATCACAAATAGGTCTGTTGAATAATCTATTGCGTTATTTTTCAAATAAATTGATTCATTATTTTGTCCAAAATATGACATATGAAATATGAAAATAGCAACAACTTCTATTACAGCTTCCCAACCCAAACCGCAAACCCAAAGCTTTGCAACCCAAACCCAAAGATACTCAGTTCACTGTGATAGCAAATACTCAGAGAAGCTGCATGGGTCAAGTTAATGTTTTGCATTTTTAGCCATATGCCTACTAGCGGTGTCGCTGTAAATTAGCTAATGTTCGCATGCTAACACGCTAAACTAGGATGGTGAACGTGGTAAACATAACACCTGCTAGCTACACATCAGCAAGCTAAAACTGTCATTGTAAGCAGGTAACATGCTAAACTACGATGTTGTATAATGGTAAACACTGCGACACATCAGCATTTAGCATTTTCATTGTGAACTGCTTATTCTACACCCTCACAGAGCTACTGGCATGGTTGTAGACTAGTCTTTTGCTTGTCAGTTACTTGGTGAAAGGAGTAATTTAGAGGCCAAATGCCAGGTTTGCTCCCCCAGCTTATCAAATGTGAGTATTTGCTCTTTTTTATGATTAAAAACCAAAATACTTGGGGGGTTTGGGGCCGTTGGTCAGACAAAACACTAGGGCACTAGACTAATTGTACAAATAATGCAGAGGTTAATCGTTAGTTGCAGCCCTAATGCAGTCATTGAAGGATAAACATTGTTACACAAAGCCCAAAGGGAAAAATCCTTTGCATTCATCCTTGCAAGTGGGAACTTGCACCTCACGAACCGCCAGTTTCACACAAATGTTTGTCTACCACAGTTCTCTGACCACAGTTCACGCCCTTGTCAATGAACATCCAGGGTGAGAGGCTGATAAACAAGTGTTTCAGTGCAGTGTTGGGATGTCACAGGGGAGCAGCTTAAGACTGGACAGCATACAGTATAATACAATCACCTCATTAAAATTTCATTGCCTCCTTCTGTCCGCTGGTACTAGGAGAGCAGTAGAGGCTCTACAGCTGCTCTGCTGCGAAGACAATCATGTTTAAATCACCTCAAATTCACTGTCAGACAGGCGTACACACATTATCACATTTTGATAGCGTGTAGAAAACACATTCACTCCTCTGCAGGTGAAATGCACCCACTAGTCAAACCCATCATCGCCTCGGACCTTAAATCCCTCTCCCCTCTTATTGCCCTCTCTCTTCCCTGGCCTCAAATCTTCTTTTCAGGCACAGATTAAACAGCCATCCATTCATGCAGCTGATACCACGAGGACAGCCATCACAACATGCTTCGTCACTGTGCGCACGGCTCCTGACAGGCAGACGGTGAGAAGTACAAATCCCTCAGGTTTAATCTCACCGGTGCAGAGCAGAGGAATGTTTTTCAAGCGACAGCGACCAGCCTGCAGGCCACACAGAGAGAGCATGTTGGTGACAGGCCCTCGCCTCACAAACCAGGACCACAGAGTAACCTTGAAACCTGCTCTATATTAACCAACTGAAAGACTACTAAACAAACCTTCCTGTGTTTGCCAATCTAGTGGGTAGGACTGTCCAGACACACTAAACAAACTAAATCAAAAGCATGAGGCCTTTGGAGAGTACAAGTCTACAGCACATTAACACTTTAAACAGACCTCTGTCACACTGGGTATTTTCTCAGATAGCATCGGGAGCCTTGACTGAACTTCCTGCTTATCTCCTGCTGGAGCTCACCGTCAGCATCCATATTTATCCTCCCGCTAAAACCTTTTTGTCTTTTCAAGCTATAACCAGGATTAACTTTTATATACACAAACAAAACCTTAAATTCCACCAGTGCCCTCAGTGCAGGCATCTGGTCTCACAGCTGAAGCCTGCATCTCCTCTCAGGAAGTTGGGAGAAAACAGGAATTTTGTTTTATCTCAGATAGAGTTCCTATAATCTCCCAAATCCATCTGGTTTTGAATTTGTGTACATAAGACTGTGTGCAGTCAAGACTTCTTTCTTCTGAGCCTTGTATAGTAAACAATAATGACTGCTGACAGCATAGAGTGTGTGGTTTTCCTCCATGTATCATCAGTCTGCAATATCAAGTGTTTTCCAGGAGTTTTTCTGATATGTCTGAAAGCTGATTTTTTTTGTTGTTGACACAATTGGCTGCTTTTCTTACATTACATTAAAATTTTATATTTTAGGGTTTTGCACTGTTACTTGGACAAAACGACATGTGAAATACTATATTTGATGACATCACCTTGAACTCTAGAGGATTTTTCACTGGCATTCACAGGACTTTTTCCCCCCACTATTTCCTGAGGAGATTAATTGATTGAAAAATCATTGCAGCCTTACATTTTCTTCTTAGGAATATGAAAACATGATGCCAGATAAAATATTAGTGAGTTTTAGAGGTGCTTATAGGAGGATTTTGTTACCTTTACCTTTTGTTAAAGAGCCAGTAGTAAGCTGTTTCCCCCTGTTTCCAGTCATTGTGCTAAGCTATGCTAACTGGCTGCTCATTGTGACTTCATATTTAGCGTACATACATTACAGGTTGTATCAATTTTCTCCTCTAACTCACAGCAAGAAAGAAAATAAGATTCATTTGCAAAATGTTGAACCATTTCCATAATAATTTTCTGTTGGTGCCTTAAATTACACAGAACTAAAATATCACTGTCCTGCGGAGATGAAGTAGGCTACTGTAGCTCTACTGCATTAACTAAATGAAATATGATTAAGAAGAAAAGCTGATAAACAATGTCCGCCCGAATTCAACTTGTAAAAAAACACAAAACAAAACAGATCTTTGAGGCCAGCGTAACAGATTCCACATTATACTAATATTATATAAAGTACTGTATAAAAAGTACACTACTTAACAAACTGGCTTTTAGTATAGAAGAAATCAGTGTACTTAGCAGTTTTGTACTGACAAATTATGTGTTATTTTGGACAGCTATTGCACTTTAATTATGGAAACTTCACAAAGAGAAAGCAAAATGTTTTTTCCAAATATTTAATAGTTTTTTTTTATGTTTTCCCAGCTGTCTCTGGGACTGTCTTATCACAACCCACAATTTGTTTTAATTTCTTCCAAATGAAAATTGAGGAACATTTCTGTGGCTCAAGCTATTTGGAATAATAGTGTACATCCACCCCTACAGGCGCTGGCACTTCTCAAAGCAACTGACAATCCATCCTTGAAACATCTTGTTCTCACTTCCTGGACTATAAAGCAAAAGGTGTTTGGCCTGCAGAAATTCTTCCTCACGACTAGCTGGATTAACGCCCTCATGTGAGCAGTCGGCACTGAGTAAAGTAGCCCCTAAATGATGTCGAGTGACAGGGGCTGAGGCTGGTTGGTGTTTCCACCAGTGAAACCTTATACACCGTGAGCACAGAGCACTCTTCGCCCACGGCAGAGTTGGCTTTGAGCCGAGCTCTCTGCAGCCCTCTTGTTTGTCTGAAAAGGGAGGAGCAGCTCTTACTTTCACAGAGTGTGATGACACACCGGCCCACAGGTGGATCGACTGCTCCTTCACAGCCTTTATGTGTGGGACATCCACATAGAATGATGCTGTGACAGCCTCTTGTGTGGGATTTAATACCTACAAGATAAGCTGTCCATACCTGTGGTTTGCCAGAGATTATATTGTGCATAAGCCCTCTGACGTTTGTGGTGACGTTCTCTTCTGCCACTTCTAATAGGAAGGCAATGCTAATGTCACCTGCTAACGCACTAAAGCAACGTACCTGATCTAATTAAATGAGTCCACAAGAATTTGTCTGTAACTGAGCTAAGCCTGTTGGTCATGTCTTCCAATATCTAACACTAAAACCAACCAACTATCATCCAATCATCATGTGAAGAGGAGCTGAAATGATTAGTCGATTGACAACCTGCAGTGATCAAGTAATCACTTATCCGTTTTATAAGTAAATAATCCAAAAGTTCCCTTTGTTTAAGCTTCTCAAATGTGAAAATGTCTGCTTTTCCTTGTCATGACAGAAAACTCAACATTTCTGAGTTTTGGACACTTGGTTGGACTCTTGGTTGGACCTTGGTTGGACCTTGGTTGGCAACTGTTATGATGTCATGCAAATGATTGATTGATCGATGTGGAAGATAATCTGTAGTTAGTTAGATGCTGCCCTATACTGAATATCTTTCAGTTTTTGACTGTTAGTCGGAACAAAACAAGTAATTTAGAAATGTCGTCTTGGGAAATTATAATGAGCATATTTCACACATAATAATCTATCAATAGGGAAAACAATCGGCAGAGTGATCGACAATGCAGAGATCTAAACCTTTTAACATGTTGGAGCTGGTTTCTATTGCTATCATCTGTTGATTCACACTACCTTTGGCAAGTTTCCCTGTAAACAAAGCAAGTTAGATACAAAGTCTTACAGGATAACATCTTCTTTATGTATCTTAGTATTGTCCTTCCAGCACCTTGCAAATCCTTTCAGCCAGTTAAGCAGTGGATACTTTAATCCTTAGGAAGAGAGACTGAAAATGATCATCCACTTTTCTGTTTTATGGGATTGGTACAACCTGTCATCCTCCTATAATTTTATAGAATTTGTTAAATTCTTAATCAAATAATTATGTCTGGTGCAAACAGGCAATATTTCTCTTAAAGTATTTGATAACTTTTTGAAGGATTTCAGGAACCTGTTTGTTGAGTTTAGCAGAAGCCTGTCTACAATATGACACCTGTAAAATCCCATCTGACTTCCACTGCTCGCCACTAACAGCCACTGGCAGCTGTTTCATAGGAAGTAACAATGGCTGACAGTGTGCAGGTCATGGTCATCAACAAGACAGAAATAAATTATATCTGACTCAGTGTCAGACAACCCTAAAAAGACAGGCGGAAAATTAAACTGCTTCCAATTGCGATTACACATATTCCAATAAATCAAGCAGAGCTAAACTTTTTTTTCTCCGGCATGTTTAAAATCTCTATTTTATGCTTACTTATCCAGACGAATGCTATTTTTTTATTGTGTTGCTTTGCCAAAGCAGGAAAAATGATGCAAGTGGAAGAAAGGCACTACTACGAGAGCGTAGAGTGTATGTGTGTAGGTGGATGTCTGGCCTCTTTCCCTGGCTTCATCTCCAGCACCCCATGTAACACGCTCACTGGGACCAAATGTGGACCAAGATAGAAAAACCATTAAAAGGATATGAGCTACACTGGCACTACCTAAAAAAATGTGAAGAAAAGAAAGCAGGTTTTTGATGCTGCTGGGATTTTGCTTCCTATCTTTTGTAATATTCCTACGCAGAGATAATTTGTACAACCACACAACAAACACAGTGGATCCTGACTGTCAGAACGCTTGAGGCCATCCCCGCTCATGCCATCATCATCGCTTATGTAATGATATTCGTTTCTCCTTGCAGTTCACCTCACCATGCTGACATTTATGAGCACAAGCCATATGTGAGCGGGTTCACACAGCTATAAAGCATCCAAAGGTTAACAAATTCTCCGCTTGTTTTTCTTAAATGTCAGCTTTGCAGTAGCACTGGCAGCAGATTAAGAGTTATATTACTGTGTACTGTGTGTTGTTTAAGGATTCTGATGGAGCTTATTAATATTTCAACCTAACAACCCAAAATATTTGGTCTTTTTCATAATAGCAAAAGATTGTTAAATAGAAAATGAGTGTGGAACAGAAGTTGATTGCTTATTTGTTACTTTATACCTGGACAAAATTGCAGATAATCTTTTGGCACAGGATAAATATCTATTTAAAACCATTCTGGCTGCAGGCAAACCCTTACAACAAAGAAAGACAGGACTACAATATGAACATTATGCAGAATACTGGAAAAATGTATCATGTATACGTGCCTATAAGATGTAACCCATGTCATAGAAAGACCATGTTCCTGTACAAATATAGTAGTACCTATGTCAACCCACTCCTGTTACTTATAAAAATTATAAAATATAAAAAATAAAGGACAAAAAAAATGACAGGCCAGAAAATCTATTGAGAAGAGGTCTTCTCTCTTTTTTCTGCATTAATAATTGCAGTTAATGGTGTAATAATCCTGTTAACATAATGAATTTCCCAATGATGATACGGTTACTTTTATACATAAGGGCTTAGTAGAACAGAGATTAGACTTATTGTTGTTGGTTTATTATATTCTTTCCTGAAAGCAGACCTACATTTCCTGGATGGAAATATTTGCTTGTGTAATTACAAAAGAAGCTCTGAGAAGCTGCTGCGGCAAAATCAGTCGGTTTGAATTTGTGAGCAATTAGACGATGACTCATCAGATTGCCAGAGGTGCATCTTAGACACAATGTCATGATAGCAAACCGTAAAGGAAAGAGCCACCTGCCAGAGGACAAGCTGGCTACAAAAACAGAGTAAAAAGGAGGAGATGATAGGGAGGAAGGAAGGATGGATGAATAGATGGAGGGAGGGTCAGCGGGAAGAGGAGCAGCCATCTGCAGGCTGAGCGCAAGCCTGCGAGATGCCATAATCCATCCTTAAGTGTGTGAAGAGGGGAGACAGCCTTTGCAAGTATTCATAATCCCCTCAAACTGTCTCCTTCCATCAGTTTGATCGGGCTTTGACATTGAGTCTTTATCACAAAGGGGAGCATTGACATGAAATGCTAAACCAGCTCTTCTTAGTTTGTTTATGTTGACTTTATGAATTTATAGTCCTCATAAACTCAAATTGTTTACTTCCTCCTAACTCATGATATTATGAATTTGGAAGAATTTGACATTTGGGGAAATACGGTTATTTGCTGTTTTGCAGGGCATTAGATGAGAAGATTTATACCACTTTAATGTGTGTCTGTTAAATATGAAGGTAGCACCAGCAGCTAGTAAACTTAACTTAGCATAAAGACTGAAAACAGGTAGTCTGGCTTTATTTGAAGTTTTTTGTATAGATTAAACTAACCAGATGTAACATTAGTGAGCTTTAGAGGTGGTGTTACCTTTAAATAGAGACACGCTTGCCATTTCCCCCTAATTCAAGTGCGCTAAGCTAAGCTAACCAGCTTCTGCCTGTAACTTTATTAGGGCTGGGTATGTTAATGCATTTACACATTAATTAATTAACGCCGACAATTATTTTATCGCACGCTAATGCAGTTTTTATTATTATTATTCTCCTCCCATTACTTTCTGCTGGTGTTTCTGGCTCGACACCTTCTGCTACAATTAATGTTACTAGTACTATTGTTATTAGTATTATTATCTTTAACATTTTGATTATTATCATTAACACTACTATAAATATCTGTACCATTGTTCATTCAGTCTGTACCTACATTACCTTTACTGTGTGTATATTGTGTAGCCTGCCTCCTTCCCCCCCTCTCTCTCTCCCTCCTTCCCTCTCTCTGTCTCTCTCTCTCTCACCCCCAACCGGTCGAGGCAGATGGCCGCCCACCCTGAGCCATGGTTCTGCTCGAGGTTTCTGCCTCTTAAAAGGAAGTTTTTCCTTGCCTCTGTCGCCTAGTGTTTGGTCTTGGTGGGAATTGTTGGGCTTCTGTAAATAACATCACAGAGTATAGTCTAGACCTGCTCTTTTATGAAAAGCGCTCTGTGATAACGGTTGTTGTGATTTGCCGCTATATAAAAATTGAATTTAATTATTTTGAAAGTCGCTGCTTATTGGCTCTGAATACATGTACAGTTGTACTGGCTCTAGACTCTGATGGTAACTTGTTTTAAACAAGCTAGATAAAAGGTAATGCCCTGGCAGTGGCAAATAGCTTTGGTTTAATATTTGATTTGACTGCATTAATGTTTAAGTTGAGATTTACAAGAAATATTTTATTGCTACTGTGTAAAGGGAATACTGCTGGTAAAAATCACCTTCTTTGTTTGAAGTGTTTGCAAACCAGGTTAATGCACTTAAAGCAGTACATTTAAATTAAAAGTGCGCAATACACTACTTTCATTATTCAATTGCGCGTAACTGTGCGATTAAAAATTCTAATTGTTGCCCAGCACTAATCTTTATATTTGGCAGACAGATAAGTAAAAAGTATTGATCTTCTAATCTTACTCTTGACAAGAAAACATAATTCACAAAATGTGCACATGTGATGTTATGAGTTTAGCTGAATAGTTTGACATTTAAGGAAATATCCTACATTTATTCATTTTCTTGCCAAGAGTTAGGTAAGATTGATACAACTCTGTCTGTCTGCTAAATATGAAGCTAGTGCTAGCAGCTAATTACCTTAGCTAGGCACAAAAGCTTAATTAACAAAACGCCTCAAACAAACAATTCAGGAATTAACATGATATTATATTTAAGGTTTAGTTTGTTTAAGGGTGTCATCTGCCAGGTTTTTTCTTGGGGGATGGTGGTAGGCGAATTCTGTTACCTTTGGGCAGAGCCAGGCTAGTTGTTTCCCCCTGTTTTTTCAGACTTTGCGCTAAGCTAAGCTAACCGTCTGTTAAAGACATGAAAGTGGTATTAATCTTCTCATTGACCTATTTCTTCATCACCCTGTGGAAAGAACTGCTGGACATGGATTTCAGTTATGCAGTTCCTTACAGATTTGTTTTCAAATGCGCTTGACAGGCAATAAAATAAACAAAACTGCAAATGTAATAGAATGCTGCAGGATCTTTTGTTTTCCTGGTCGATTTCATTCCCCTAGATTATACGCTCTATGCAGCAGGTACAGGAAAATCAATCCACTTTCATGAACTGCTGCTGATCTGGGTGCAAGGTGGGGGGTTGAGAGACAGAGAAGTCTGTTCCATCGGTTGTAGCGGGAGCTGAGCTCATGCATGCATGAGTGCAGTCACCCTCACACACGCAGTACACAGCAAAAAAAAGAGACCACCATAACAGAGGCGTACCCACACACACACACACACACACACACACACACACTGCGCACATGAAAAGAAAGGAGGGCTTGAAAGGAGATGCTTTACGTTTGATCTGGTTGAAGGAGGACTGCGCCCAGAGATCAATGAAAGTCCTGAGCTTTAACATATCGCACATGTGAGAAGGACCTACTGGTCTGTAAAAGAGTGCTAAAAGCTCCTGTCAAGGTTGCAGTAGGTGTGAAATACCCCACCCTCCATTTTACTACCTTCTGTCACACATTTGTGAAAAATCAAATGCTGCGAAAGAACAAGAGAGTGATTTGCCAACTTAGAAGCCCAAATGGAAGAACTCACAAGCTATAAATTTCCGCAGGCATGTGTAAATTTTATCTATTTTAATCACAGATGATTGGTCTAATTTTAGCTCAGATTCAGAGGGCAGATTTCTGCTCAAAAGGCCGATCTGCAGCGACGGTGGCTGGCTTCGAGGAGCTGTGGCACTGCCACACTAATCCTGTGGAATGCTTGCACTGGACGGAGGGGCTCTAGTATGCCAAGGCATTGCCTGGCCTATTAAAAGGAGAGCTGCCTGCCAAATGTATCCATATGGCATTGGAAAAGCAGTACTAGATACAGTCACTTCATTTTGCCTTCAAACAAGCATTAATGAATCAGCTATTGGGAGTCACTATCATCAAGAAGAACAAGCTGCCTATCAAAATAGGAGTAAATGGATGTTATGCATTTTCAATCAGTAGGCCTATGTGAATTATGTAATTATAATTATTATATAATAAGGTGTGTCATCCAGAAGACAGGAACTTGCTAACGTGCAGGTGTTTAGTTTGAGGTCATTTCTGTTCCAAATTATTTGCCACTGGTTTTCATAACCATATCTGTCCATGATGATGTTTATTATAGCAATAGCTTGACATTTTGGGAAACATGCTTATTCGCTTCCTCGTTTTCTCGCTAAGAGTTAGATGAAAAGATTGATACCGTTCTCGTGTACATATGCTAAATCTGAAGCTACAGGCAGCAACCGTCTAGCTTAATTATCTTAGCACAAAGACTTGAAATAGGGGGAAACAACTAGCCTGGCTCTGTCCAGAGATAATAAAGTCTACCTACAAGCACCTCTAAAACTCACTAATTAACCACTTTATATGTTCTTTGTTTAATCTGTCCAAAAGCCTGTTTCCAGTCTTCATACTAAACTAAGCTATAAGCTAGTTGATAGATATGGAAATTGGATCAGTGTTTTCTAACTCTCTCCAATGTCCCAAAAGGTCATACTATTCCTTTAAGTTTCAGGAAGTGTTTAAACCTCTTTATAAACTTCTGACTGAGTGAACGTATTGCTGATGGCCAGAATATCGGACAGATGGTTGATAGGGAGGTTAGGGTAATGCCCTGTAAATCCATATTCTGTATCATATAGCATTTTACTTTTAACACACTTTCTCTGATTAGTTGGGATAGTAGCAGATAAATCTGTCCTAAACAGGAGATTCACACAATATTTAAATGACATTTAAGCATCCAAAGGACAGGTGCAATTTTGAAATATGAAACCTCCATCAGTCAAAGACAGGATCGAGCTTTAATGGAGTCTTTCTACTATCCTCCCTCACAGTAATAAAGATTAAAAGAAAATCAATCCTGACACAAATCCCACAAGGCGTTTGTGTTAAAAAGCCATTAAAATTTTTAAAAAAGATTTTACATCCAGAGGTTTCATGCTCCTTTAACCAATTAAGACACAGTGTATGAGGTCATTCCATAGTAGGATAATTCACAAGCCTTAAGCTGTGTGGATTTCAGCAAAGCGTCAAAATGCCTTTTTTTGTCAAGACAGTCTTAACTCCATTGAAAGAATGAATAGGGAATATGCCAATGGCTTGTTAGCTGTTCCTAACGGCTCATTATTCCTGTGTAACGACCTCAGTTTGCTCACTGTAGGGTTTGTTTTACGAGTTTCAAAACCACCATGATCTGTTTCCCCCAAGCCCAGAGGCCAAGAGGGACAGTTCGTCTTTAAAGAGAATTTACTCTGCTCTTGGTCACCAGAGGCAGGACATCAATCAGAGGCCACTTATAGTAGAGGTAAAGTTTCACGATTTAGCAGCACCTATTATTACACAAGCTCATAGCACCAGAAGAGGAGGAACGACGCTCTACTGCTTTGCATGCCCTCATCATGAATCACATTTTATAGCAATTCGTAAGCAGAGTACTTCAGTTCACTCATTTATGGAGTCTTCTCTCTATGCCAAAGCCAATAGCAGACAAAGAAGACAGTTGTTTTTACTGCATGCATAGTATACCCCGGGGAAAGAGCCTCAGAGAAATGACAGCTTTCATCACCCTTTAATTAAAGCTATTCTTTTATTGCACAGTGACTGTCACTCCTAAATATGTGGAGCAAAAGTGAGTTGTAAACAAGCTGAGAGGGAAAACAACATAATATCTGCAACCAGACTAAAAATTAACAAAAACAGCTACCACAATACCTTCTTATATCAGACCGACAAGCAGATTTCCTCCAATGCGACCAACAGCACCAGGTGGGCCTTGCAGATAATCCCTCCAACCAGTAACATCTTAAGGACAATGGATCTTTTAATTAACCCACACCTGTTAACCCCGTGTACCAGAAACAGAAATACCTTCAATTTCAATCGGTTTTAAAATGTTTGCTTGTAAGATGTTGAACATTTTGATTAAATGAGCCTGTATCAAAAGACACATAATGCGCTTTGAGTTTCCATCTATTTGTTTTAGGCGCTTTATGCATTTCCAATTTGCGCATTAAAAACAAATCGCGACAAAGTGCAATGGAAACAAACTTAGGGAATAAATCATGATAAACATGAAGCATTTGTCTTAAACGTCCACTGAAGAGACAGAAACATCAGACCTGAGTGGAGCGACGAGGAGACTGAAACATTCCTCAAATTAATACATTAATGATATGTCATATTTTCATCATGTTTTTTTTAAATCTAAGGTCTGCTTGGCACTCATCTCATTGTGCCCTCTTCTTCTGCAGTGTGCACCCAGCAGGAGAATTAGCACCCCCCAGTTGTATATCTTGATGAACCAACTTCTTATATTCGCATAAAACCAGTGGATGGAAATTCATTTGCATTTTCTTTTGTTGATTCTCTAGAAATTATGTTCAAATTTATGCTACATTTGAATGAAAACTTGGCTTGTGTCGGCTCTGCATGTAACTCAGGAGAAAAAGGATCATCCACCATTGTTTCTTGTCAGTAGTTCACTGCAGACATGATGCCCTGCTTTGGTGCTTTGAACACAAACTCATCAAACCGCCACTAACACCAGAAAGAAACACTCTGCAGTCATTAACCAGCTGTCTTTTCTTTCCTGTCCTTCATAGATAAGTACTCAATTCCACACACACACACACACACACACACACACACACACGCAATTCTCAAGCTGACCTGCTATGTGCGTGCGAGATAGCAGGTGTGGGTAAACCATTATCAGCTTTGCTATGTGAGGGAGTATTTTAGTCCGATCGCACAAGAACACCTTTGAGAAAATGTGCAATGCCCTCCGTGACATATCTATTAATTAGCTAGGGGTGGAGGAGTCCCATCCTACAGAATCAGAGTACAGATTGAAAATGTTGTTTTACCTGTAGAGACAATGACTTAACCTCATTGATTATTTGTTTTAAATGTTGTGAAACTGAGGTCAGCGCCTGAGGTCACACTGAAGTAAAGACAGTGCAGATATAGGAGATAGAATAATGATTTGGATCTTCCCTTGTCAAAGTCTGTGACCTGCATCGCAGTGATTCACCGTTATCACTGCAGAATGCGGGAAGTACAGACACGAGTCTGATGTGTCATGAGTCACTTGTGTTCCTCTCAGGCTGGAAAACTAAAAACTTTTTTCATCTCAGCCTTGTACTAACTTTCTTCCTAGATGCTGCTTACCTTCAAAAAGTTGTCAAATTGATGCCTCACTTTTCTTCCAGACATCCAAAAAGAAAACAGCGTTATATAATGTGAATTTGCGCTTCTGGCTCATTTGCATTTCCATTGAACTGCGAGCGGAAAAGCTCCTTTTCCTGATTTGTCAGTCTATGAGGTGTGCACATCACTGGCAGTGACAATTTTAGGTCCTGTGCTTTTGTGTCCATGGTAACTGGGAGGGAAGGTGAGGGCTTTTGAGGTGTGTGTGTGTGTGTGTGTGTGTGTGTGTGTGTGTGTGTGTGTGTGTGTGTGTGTGTGTGTGTGTCTCAGGGAGCAGTTGGCAGACAGTGAGCACACACAGACACATGCACTAATTTACAAAAATACAAACAATCACTGCTCACTGCTCCTAAGACATGCTCTGGCTGCTGTTTTTCCTTATCGGTCTGAATCTGGGAAGAGTACATAAAGATAATGTCCAAAAAAATACAGAAAAGCGCCCCAGGCCTGGACATGCCCTCCTGTGACTGACTGTGAGCCAGCTCTGAGCTGCGCCTCCCGCAGTTGTCTACTTCTCTGCTTTGTGGATGCAGTTTCTTTGTTCAGCTAGGCGAGGTGCTGACGTCAAATCGCCTCCTTTGTTTCAAAACGCTTCAGCTGCATTGTTCGTCTAGCATGAATTCTTCAACCTGCCCCTGTTGCTGGGAGCAACAATGAGATAAATGACAAGATTTTTTCAATCAGTGCATAAAAGAGCAGCGGAGGAGCAAAGAAGAAAATGAAAAGAAGAATTAGCAACAAATAGAGACGTCAACCATTCCCCCAAAAAATTGTTGTTTTTTTGGCAGCTAAATTATATGCTTCAGCTGCAGCATCAGAACTACTCAGTTGTTTATTTTTTTTTTACCGTTACATTCTGCAACAAGTTGGTTTAATAAGCAGCGGTGTTCCTTAAGGCCTGCAATTGACCAGATGTTTATGCATTGTATTGTGTTTTGAATAATTTCAATTACTGTCCCAACTGAGAATATTTTCTGCCTTTCTTTGTTTTCTATGAAAGTAATCTCAATTTGTTTTGATTGTGGACTGTTGGTCCAACAAAAAAAGCGATTTCAAGATGTCACTTTGGGCTTTGGGCATTTTTTTTTAATACTATTTAACGATTAACTGATTGATCGAGAAAGTCATCTTAAGATTAATCGCTACAGAAAATAATTATTAGTTGCCAAGTGCAGTGTCCCACTTGTTAATCTACCACCATAATCAGCCAACCATTTCCATGATGGGTGAGCAGAGAAAGTCTAGAAAACAAGCGCTTCTTCATCCTGAATGATCCATCTGGACATGCACCTGACAGTGACTTCCTGTACGACCCTTTCATGGGATCAATAGTTGACTTGTGCTGAGGGAGGAAGGAGGAGGTTCAGAGCAGTAACGCTGTGTTGACATATATGTGAAAATTAGCTGCGAGTGAAAGCCTGAGACACAACACAAGGGAGTTAGTGTACTTGACAGAGTCATTGAGCTGTTTGGTTAAAGGGCCGCCGCAGTAAACACACCAGCTGATGAGAGGAAGATGGAAGAGTCTTGGCAGGAAGGAAGCCCTCATCGCTGGGAGAAAAAAAAAAAGGGCGGAAAGGCTGAGGGGCAACTGGACAATGACCTTAACATTGATAGGGCCCCTGTGGATAAATGACTATAATTCAGACTGTGTGCGCTTCAAGTGAAGGGCTTAACTGCTCTGCCGACACCTGTTCAGCTCTACAGAGGAGCCTTTCACCGAGGACAGGTGCCTCGGCAGCGAGCCGCCAACTTCCCTTCGCTCTCTGCTCCGCTCCCAGCTGCTCTCCTTTCAAACCTCAGACAGATTCCTCACATGCCTGCCTGTCAGCTCAGCAACCACTGCAGCGGTCACTCAGCTGCCTGCTACTATATGGACAACTCCACAAAACTAACGAGGCATCAACCAGAGCATCACAGGATTATCTCACATTATGTGGACATTGGTGATTAAGTGGAAAACTGCAGGGTCAGTGTGTTAATGATAAATGTGTACATGCTGCATATTTGTACACTTACAAAACAAAAAAGATGTATTAAAGCACTTTTCTCAATCTATTCTTGATGGGAGACAAGTTCCCTAGAGTATGTACAAGCTTCACTTCCAATATGAATAACAACATGACATCCGTTACAATCATCTGTTCTTGTCAAAACCAAGACAAGAACTTGCTGTGTCAATCATTTCTTGACTTCATTTCCTAACTGGGAAATTGCAAGAGGGAATGATACTTGTGGGAAGGGCTGCTGCAACTAATAATTATTTTCATTACTCGTTTAATTGGATTAATGAGCAAAGTACTATTTAGATTAACCTGTTAATCATTTGATCTATAAAATGTCAGAAAACAGTTTTTAAAAATGCCTGTTCCGATTTCATAAAGCTCAAGGTGACATCTTCAGAAAGAAAGAAGAAAGCCTCACAATTCAGAGGCTGAAACTAGGGAATATATTGAATATTTAAAAAAAGACTTAAACTGTTCATTGATTATCAATCAGTCCTAATTGCAGTCTCATGGATATCTGACTCTGCATTCAGAAATTATTTAACACACTGTTTTGGAAATTCAGTTATGCAGAAACGCTTGATGCAAATCTGACTTTTTCTTTTCTTTTTCTTTTTTAAAGCATCCTGCTGGAATAATATCTGTGGGAGTTTGAACATGTGTGTTGCTGTATGCCCACTAGGTCTGTCAGTTCCCTGCGTTGCTCAGTGACCTGTGCAAAAGACCAACAGATTGGGGGCCTGAAAATGAACAGGCATGGAGAATGTATGATAAACATACCTTTATCTAAGCTGTTTCACATAGCATGCATACCCGGGCACGTGTAATCATTAGCCATGCTTTTCAGATGTGGGCCAAGTGGCTGCAGTCCAGCAGCAGCAGGGCTGGGTTTGGCGGCTTGGTCTCAGCATGCTCGCTGTGTGAGTGGCAAGGTGCTTCGCTGCATAGCTGGAATGTTTTCCATCTTTGTCTGCCCCAAAAGGGTGGGAGACTCATTTTAAAGGGTTTCTTATGGAAGAGGGCAAGTTGAGGCATGTCTATAACTGGCTGCATACACATTGCTGCTGCTGCTGCTCCACTCAAATCATATGAGCTGTCATTTTGTAGTCATTGGATTTAGGGATAGTAATATTTTAGTTATCCAACAGAGTTTACACACATAACTCTGTTTGAGTATAAGATTGAGAATAAGAATATAGAGACGTAATCACCGACACACAAACCTCATATCTTTACAGAAGAATTCCATTTTTAAAATTTTTTTTTTAGAACTTTGAATCAGTATTGTTAATAATAAAGAAAAGAAGCTTTATGGGGCCAGAAACACGAGCGGTCAAACGACCAGACAGGTGTTGAACAAATCACCTGGACAGTGTACTATATTTGGAAGAGAAAACAAATTATTACCCAAAACTGTCGGTTGTAAAATTGCCTGTTTTGTTGCACCAGCTGTCCAAAATCTTTGAAGACTGAAAAGAACAGCAAATATTCATATTAGAGAAGTCAGAGGCAGTGACGTTTTGGCACTTCATATTAGAGAAGTCAGAGACAGTGAAGTTTTGGCACTTAAAAGATGACTTTTGAGAGAGAACATTAATATGCTGTAAAATGCAATTTAGCATTTACTCAGCAGTTTTGTCGATAAAACCTTGGTTGGTCTGGTATGAACCGTAACTTGTAGGGGCTAATGTTAGCAAACTTTACATAGATACTGTTTTAATAAAAGGACATTAGTGAGTAATTTTGCTGTCTTGTTAGCTCTTCTCTTCTTGCGAATGCACTACTGTCAACGGCAAAAGTTACATAGTATCATAGTAACAACTCATGTTTTTTGATCCGTTAAATGTGTTTTTAGCGATGCCTTAGCATAGCCTTGTTCCCACATCAGAAACTAACTTGGTCAGTATTTTGTCACCATAAGCAGCAGAAATTACCATGAATTTCCCCTTCCCCTCTATTCAACAACAACCAAACCGCCTGTGACAATGAGTTCAGCTCAGCTTCATGTAACTTGAAGGCAAACAGTAATTGCAGCAATTTGAAGTTGTTCTCCGTGAGTGATTCAGGTGTATGAAGTTGAGTCATGGCTTTAGGACTTTTACTAAACCACAAATTGCCTTTGTCTAAACGTTCATATTGTTCTCGACCACATAGCAGATAAAAGACACTGTGTGTGGTCACTGATTTCGACAAGCAGTCATGTAAAAGTCAACCAGAGTTGAGTTAAAGTACTCAGAAATGAGCAAGTCGGAGCATTTAGGATGTATCCTTGTCTAAAGCTGCAGCTGGCTGAAATCTCAAGGCTGTTTTGCTTGTGAATGAAGAATCAAGTCTTTCAAAGCAATGAATTATGCTTGAACTGTCCCTCGCAGCAGACAGATGATGTGACACGTGGAGAGTTGCCCCGTCACAACAAGAGGCTAAAACATCTCAATGACAAAATCCACCGAAGTCCCCCTCCATCTTCCGAGAGTTTCATCCCGACACAAGTGCCTTCTCTCGTTCTTTACATTCAGCTGTCACAATACTGAGTCTCATTATATCATCTTCTTTGTGTTGGGGGACCTCTGCAGCTGTGTGAAATGGTCAGGGTACTTTCTCTCAGCGATGTCATCATCACAGCTGCATCTCTAAAGCCTCTCGGTTTCCTCCCGTGAGATTCGCCACAATTACCTTATCCTGAAACAGGCCATCTTACATCTATCTGTCCGTCCGTCTCTGTGGTGATGGAGCTTTGTGAAGAGCAAACGCTCCAGAGCAAATTCACAAATGTCTTCCTCTGCTAATGTCTTTTTGGCCGTCAAAACCACAACTAGTTACTGGATAAGAACAAGCAAAATTCTGCAATTTCTTTGTTTTCTTTACTTCAAACCATAGTGGGAAAGTGTGCTTTTAGCTTACAGGCGAATCAGGGCATGTAAACAAAAGTCAAATGGGCTCACATGTCATCTGTCATGGTGTTTGTTAGAGAAACTGAATTATTTGACTGTCTGTAAAAATCTACCTTCTCTGGTGTTAGTCATAGTGCACTCCTTTTTTAACTGCAGATTGATTCATTTTTTTCATTCTAGCCTTTCTAAACAAACAACTACTGGCTATCGAATGTCAACATCCATTTCCTTACACTCATTAAAGACTGTGATTTAGGGTTGTTTCCTGTTGTTTGTTTAGATTAGATTTGTTTTCATATTCAGCTTGGTGCAGTTACTTTAATGCGCATCCAAGTTCAAGTGTCACCGGTTCTAGTCTCTCACATGTGTGAATTTGTTGCTTTATAACTGTAAAGTAAAAGATTTGGGGGTTTTATGTTGTTTTTGGTTAAAACAAGCTATGGAATATGCCACCTTTGTCATTTTAAACTATTTTCTGAAATCTTGCAGACAAAATGATTCACCAATTCATAAAGAAAGCACCGTCAGATTAATCAATAGTGAAAATAACCGTTTGCTGCAAACTGAACCAAACTCCATGAGTCATAAGTCTCCATAAGTCCATATTTTGAATTAAACGCTTCAGACATGCCTTTGCTGCAGGAACTCTTTTTCGAATTCAGAGAGTAATATGTAAGTAGCAGTAGAAGTAGTAGTAAAAGTAAACAACCATGTTAAACTTTAAAGATCAACGACTTCTCATGCAGTCATTAGTGTCAAAGTCCATGAGTGTGATGACGTGCAAAGTTCAGTAGCATTCAGCAGCCCTGCTAGAATAAGGCTAAAAGAGTGGGCGGCACTACTTCACAACAGCTGGTGTTTGTCCCTTGACTTTACAGGTACGTCACATCATGGAAGTGTAGGTACATTAAAGTAGAGTACGAGCACTGACTGTTCTTCTCCCAGACAAATGCTTTAGTTTCTCACAGCATTTCTTTTCTCTGCACTTGTCTCTCTTCTCCGAGTGAGCGTCTCCTTCTATGCATTGATGTGTTAAAATTTACTGAGCTGTAAAAAAGGGCGGAAAGGCTGAGGGCTCCGTCACCCCGAATACATCAGCTGACAGCAGCCTCAGTGGCCTCCACAGACCCCAAAGTGCAGAACGGAGGCCTGAAGGCTTTTCACTCAGCAAAACACAACATCCCTCTGTGTGCAGCGCACTGACCAGCGTTGTCGTGAGAGAAGGATGAGACAGCAGAGTCCCCTCGAACTTTCCGGATCTGGACCCAGGATGTCTGTGCAGCCTTCAGACACCTGCGGGGGACTTTGAATGTCTCTGTGATGGGACTGAGAGATGGGGATGGTAATGAACACACAGTCATTCATCAGCCATCCATGGCATTTCTCCCATTCAGATACAGATACCCACTGAGACACAAAGCCACAGCTGCCTCAAGTGGCAGACTTACACACAACATTGAACACCAATGCAACACAGCTCCATTTAGCCCTTTAAAAAACACCCTGTCACAGTGGCCAAAGTGCCTCACTTTACATCCCTCTGCACGGTTGTCCGCACAATGGACAGAAGTGGATTCATCATGTGTTTAAAGGAGAGAAATAACCTAGATTACTACATGTTGACAGAGCCAAAGGCATTTCAGATTTTCTGTTTGATTTTAAATCACTTTCTACAGCTTTACAGTCAGTTATCAGCCATTAATCAAAATAACTTTTGGGTTATCACATTGTGAATGATTCCTCTGGCAGGTGTTTCTGTTTCTGCTCCACCAGGACATTGTCTTTTCAGCTCTGTAAAGGAACAGTTTGACATTTTGGGAAATCCACCTACCAGCACCTCTAAAGCGCACTATGGGGTTTATGTGCCAGATATATTCTTTTTTTGTCAGAGAACAATGACTTTTGCAAATTGTTGTTTTTCCATTTTGGTTTTTGTACAGATTAAACAAATAATTAATTAAATTAATCAATGAGCATTAGAGGAACCAGGCTAGCTGTTTCCCGGTTCCTTTTTTCTCTTTATGCTAAGCTAAGCTATGCTAAACTAAGCTAAGAGGTTGCTAGCTGTAGCGTTTATGGCTTAATAGAAAGCATTTCTTGATCTATTCCCAATGTTTATAACTGCATCATCACCAAAAAGAAAGGATACATAAATAAATACCAGTCAGAGGGATTCTACACAACCTGGTAACCCAAAAGCTGCCAAAAGTTAGTTGATTGGTCAATCATCAGAAAATAGCTCAAAACTATTTTGATAATACATTAATCATTTAAGTTGTTTATCTTGCAGCAAAACATGATCCTGCCTTTTGCATTTGCTGCTTTTCTCTGTTTCATTTAACTGTAAATTGATTTTGGACAAGACTACACATTTGAAGAGGCTTTTTGTGATAGTGATGGCATTTTTTACTATTTTCTGTTTTTTTATCTACTAAACAGTTAACTGAATAATTGAAAATTACCCTAAAGATTTATTGACACATTATATTCCCTTAACTTATAAGAAACTAGTATTGATTTATCTCTGCCCACATACTCAAATGAGACAGACAGTTGCAGGTGGAAGAAGAGTAAATGACGGAAGAGGTGTTGGGCTGTAGAACTTATAATGCTGGTGATTGTGCATCAGGGCATTCAGATTATAAAAGCGTGGGAGAGCGCAGCAGAAGAAGTGAGTATCACCTACATCAATGAGAAGAGAAAAAACTGCACTACACACAGAGGATGTGTCAAAGTTAAAATGAATCACGGCCCATTCCAAAAAACACTCCCCTGGCTTTTGGAAAGTGAATAATCGAGCAGTGAAAAATTCTCATATTAGCCCACTTTGGAGTTCCTCGTGACTCTGGGTAAGTCAGCAGTTGCAGCACTACACGACTGCATGGAGGCCTGTAGGAAGAGGCTCCCGAGCCGAACAAACCAATTACACCCCTGTCAAGGTCTTGGCACAACACTGCATCATCCCCATAGAGACACCACTGTCACATTGCATGGCATTACACTGGCTTAGTACTCCCAGGACTGATGAGCCATAAGACCTGGCATGTGTGGTACGGCCATAAGCCCTACAATTAAGTGTTGATTCTCCTTTATTAAGGAAGCAGTGTTGCTAAAACAAAGGCCTGCCCCGGTCACCACGCACTCATTGTTAAAGCATGTGACTCATGTTTGATTGCTGTGAGTGTTAAGGCCGCAGGGCTGGGCTGCTTTTTACCCCATGACTCTCCCTCGGAGCTGGGTTAGACTTCAGGACTGCTTTAGAGTATTTACACATTCCTCCCAGGGCGGAAACACAGCCCATTAGCATCACATGCTAACATGCCTGTGGACATGGAAAAGTAAGAACAATTTATGTGTTTCCTCGAATGCATCTCAGGAAAGTTTATTTTGAAATCCTTTGAAGTGAAAATACAGGATTAACCCTTTTTGAAGTAACCCAGTGTGACTGAAGTAACTCTGACTGAGAACTGGAGAACACGTTAGCATGTAGTAGATAAACATCTAATAATGGTTTATGACCATTTAAGGGGGCGTTTAAGCAAAGTGATAAGGGACTATTTCTTGAGATAGGATGATTACTACTGAAGCAATGCCATGCAGTAGCATTCTTGGGTGGCATGTTGCAACAGAGTAGCACGCTCTAGAGAAGGCTCTAGAGAAGCTGTCAGTGTGAAAGTGGGCAGACTCGGCTGGCAAGCCCGGACTGGATGTTACACAGCCTTCAATAATTACAGAAAAAGGATCAACCTAGTTGCACAATGGGCAAAGCATTACCTAACTACTATCTGTCAGCCTCAATAAACTTGACTTGTAGTCTCCTCACAAAAGATGCATGTGCTTGACAGAACTGGGCGAAATTGGCACACTTTGTTAATTGAAGAGGTGAATATGCAGCCGGTCGCCTCAGCTGTGGTTTTGTTGGAGTTAGTGAGAAGAAGAGCAGCTGAAATATCATCTGCTGTTGATGTAAATGTTTATTTAAGTTTTATTCTACTTAAGAAGTGAACCAGGGACTCTTATGTAAAGCAGCAGCTGAAATGAGTTGAGTTCTCAGTGAGAAACAATGTGATCTCTCACACCGAGATGCCAACACATTGATTATGTGAAAAATCTGAACGACTGAAACAATTCCTTTGGACTATCTGATGTAAAATCTGATATACGATCATAAGGTTCCGCTTTTTAATAAGGCACCCTTTATGAAAAGTTAGAATATTATTTATTAACAATTAATGAAGCCATTATAAATCCTTTTTGAAGGGAGCCTTCAAGAAGTATTTTCCTGCAGATTTGTGCACGCATTGTATAAAAGTTGTACAGATCTCACAGATATGGCACCACATCTTTAGGCCAGGTCAGACAGGGAGGAATCATATTCATATCTACACTCACATCCAGACCAGTTACTCAACAAAAACTTTTAGAAGTTGGGAAACTTTTCTGAATTCAGTCTGTGGGAGTAAATAAAAAAAAGAGCGTAAACTGGAGGACGAAGGTGGAGGCGGGCAGGATGAGGCAGACAAAGTGGCGGGCCAAACTCATTGATCAGCAGCGAACGCTGTTCCTCCCTCGCTCTCTTTGTTCATCTGAGTTTCTGCTTTTCAACCAGATGCAATTTGCTGCTGTTTAGTAAGCCAGAGGAGGTTTCCTGATGACTCAAGGTGCAAAGTAGGAACTCACGACAGAACTACTCTGTATTCAGAGCATTTACATCTCCACCTCTCTCCTGTCAACTAGTAGACTATTTTTCTGACATAGGAAGGTAATGAAAAGTTGATATAAAGATGATACTTTATAATTACATTAGATATTCTTCATTCCTAATAGGAAGTGTTGCTTTTAAACAAGTTGTATTTGCTTGTGAGCTTCCCTCAGCCTGTCTTCAAGTTTCATGAAGTAAAACTGAAGATATTTTAAGATCTTTTTCATTGCTGGTAGCAGTTAAATAACAGTAAGACCATTGTGTAACTGAATAAAACTGCAAATCGGTCAGACTGAGTTGATTTCTCATTAGAAATACAGCACGCAAAGAAACCAGTGTTAAAACTGACTTTAACAATTAAAATGCTCTTTAAGTACATTTGAGAGCCTTAAGGCTTTAACTTCTCAACAGAGAGTGACTCGAACAAAAATGAGCAAACAGCAAGTTTCTGTTTTGTCTTCCTCTCTTTATTTTTCCATCACTGAAACTCTGGTTTCATTCACGCAACATATCAACATCCCAGGTCAGCAGCACAAAGGCTGCTCATATTCATCTAGAAAACACAACATTGCTCTGTGTGTGAATTATGAATATCTACTTTCATTCACAAAATACAAATGAATTCCGTTTTTATTTTATTTTTGTGCCATGCATGGCATTGACTGACGTATTAATTAATCAACTAATTGTTGCAGCCATATTAACAACCATTTCAGAGATTTGTGGGCCATTTCATAGGGACAAAAGAAGACATGTGAAGGCGTCACCTTGGGTTCTGGGAAACTGTGATTAACATTTTGTGTTATTTTCTGACATTTTAGAGATAAAATAACTAATCAGGAGGAAGGCAGGAAAATAATAATAATCATTAGCTGCAGCCCTAGTTTGTGCTGTACAAAAGAACACCCAAAACAAATAAACTCTCATTTTTGAATCTGCCAGAAGAATACACCTTTGAACTATTATTATAATAACTTAAGATCTTTGTCTTCTAGAAAAACGAGACGTAACATACAATTAACTTTTCTTCAAACATCAACAAAGGCACAAATTATTCATGTCCAGAATATCATCCTACTGTCATCCTATGTTATCCATAACATCCTCAAAGACTGAACATGGTTCTTCTGCACATGGAGAACTGTGTGATTTTCTCCTCATAAACACCACACACAGAGATAAATCTCCAGTCACTCTGTCTCCATCTAATAGAAGTTTACTTAATGACAAGGCCACACTTGCAGTGTATCAGCCTGGCAAAAAAGTTCATGATTTGCAGGTAAGTAGTGGTTGGTATTAAAGTTGAGTGCATCATGTGAGTTTCTTCCTTCTGGTGTGTGTGATAATTAGTGACTGTTTTAGGACAGTGCAGTCTACCTAAAGATAAAACAAAGGCTTTCTGTCTACAAGTCTTAACACAGACTTCAATGTTCAGCAGATTAGGAGGTGAGGGGGGCAAACTACCCAACACACACACACACACACACACACACACACACCATCCTCCAGTGGAGACCCATGTAGACTCCCACCCCGGGGCAAAAACACAGACAGGATGGGGAGACAGGGGCCCTCTGCAGGACACACCACAGAATGAAAGATGAAGCCTATTAACACTAAATCACTTTACCCTAAAATTGTTTTTGTATTTAACGAATAAAATCTGCAAAATCACAAACTAAATAATAATTTGTAATAATAATTGCAAGTGTAATTTTTTTCACTCATGGATGATGAAGCCAAAACAAAACCCCTCAGCTTTGTTTGAACAATGACAACATCATAAACCTGTCCTGTATAATACCCCCATGACTGATCCAACGAAAATGATCCTCAGTCATGTTTTTATGTTGAAACAGCTCATTAAATCTTTATGTTGAGCAGAGAAACACACCTGCGACTAAAAGGACGGGGATTCAACCCAGGCGCTGTTTACCAGGCCCTGTGCACTTGTGCAGCGACATGAAAGACTAAAATAAATCTAAAATCCTGCTGAGAAAAGGTGAGGACACACCTACACACCCTTTTATTTACTGTCGCTCGACCGAAACTAGACAAGGCTGTACTGTCGCCTCCAGTATCGCCTACAGAGAGGCGGCTCTCTGTCTCAGATTTCTCATCTGGACAAACACACAACGTACCTGAGGAATTCTTGCAGACAGGTGTCACAGAACCGATGTCCACAGGTAGACACTTGGACGGGCTCCCGCATAGCCTTGCTGCAGAGCGGACACTGGAACCGTCTCTTTGGCTTTTCCAGAAACTTGTAATCAAACCCGGGCATTTCTACAGGTTCCGCCGATATTTCTCGGCCTTCTACTGCAGGTTAAATGTATTTAAGTGTTCTCTCTGATCCTCAGTTAACCCCCCACACCCCCTGAAAACGGTGCTATTTAAGCTGCACGGCCGTTTAAGCGGATGAGGGGTTCATATCACGTCCCTTCCTTCCGCCACCGACCGATCGGGCTTCAAGGAGGCGAGTCCTCCCCAGCTTTTTCTTCCTGCAGCCCGGCGACTGATGGCAACAAAAGAGCAGGACTGCACCGTCCAGGAAAAGGCTGCAGCAGCGCTCTCAGATATGTCCTCTGTGCAGGTTTATAGCTCAGAGTTAATGTGGCCGTGAGTGGCCCTGTCTCCTCTCTCTCCTCAGTGGATGCAGCACTGACACACTGAGCACAATGCATTCATTACCCCACCGTCTGTTTAGGTGCACTGAGTCCCGCCTCCTCCTCCACGCAGGAGGAGTCAAGAAGCCGAAACACTCTGTTCACACCATTTTATCCCTCTGATCTCTCTTTATGGAGCTTTAATTGAGCTTTTGTGCGGCTGCAGCATCCTCTAATGAAATACATTGTTTTCCATGCACATGTTTAAGATTTATTATTTATTTGGCAGATGTAAACCAATATACTTTAATACGTACACAAGACATAGTCATTACTTAATTAAATATTAAACAAATATAGGTCTAATTAGTAAAAAAAAAAAAAAACAGAGGTGAGGAAGGTTTTGTTGTTATGGTATAAGTGGAATTAATATAAAAAGTGACCTAATACAGAGGCCTACAGTAGAGCCAGACATGGCAGGTGCCCTCTGGTGGTAGAGCAGGCAGACAAAGTGAAGAAATATAATATTTTCTCCCTGTATTTCATGTTGAAATATTGCCTTTGTTCATAAAATAAAGCCTGACTAAAATTGTTACACTCACACACTAAACGAAACGTAAACTGGAAATCATTTTTCTGACAGTGAAAAATAAAGAGTACATCCACATATTCAGATCATTTTTCACCTGCTGGATTGCCACCAGATTACATCATCATTGCATCATCACACAAGACAACAATGGTAAACGATCCATGTCCTCAGAAAAGGTGTGAACCCATCTTAAATACGAAATAATTACTCCAAAATTTCTTATTAGATTATTGATATATTGATGAAAAAAGCATATTAATCTACAGTATAACCAAAAAAAAATAATATTAGACAATATTGATAACAGCTCTGTGAAAACTACAGATTAGTAACATTTCCTAGTCACGATATGGACGTTTAATATTTTATTTCCAGACATTTTATGTTTAGGTTTATTCATTTAGCTGACGCTTTTATCCAAAGCGACTTACAATTGCTATACCTGTCAGAGGTCACATGCCTCTGGAGCAACGATCGGTTAAGTGTCTTGCTAGGGGCCACAATGGTGGATGGTTCACAGTGGGAATTGAACCTGGGTCTCTCACACCAAAGTCATGTGTCTTACCCACTGCTACATCACCCCCCCCACATCCATTAGCAGCCATTTTTTTCTCTGAAAAAGATGTGTCTGATGACTTTTCACTGTGAAAACTCATACAACATATGGTTTATCACAGGAGTTGTACATCTTATTGCACATTTAAGTTCAGATTTCAATTTCAGATACTTGTGACGATAATTCTTGTCTTTTTTGTCTTGTCTTGTTTTTTCATCATGACAATAATCATGACAATCATAATCATAACATTTGATAACATTCAAGAAAATGTAAATATAAAAATACATATGTACTACAAAGATTTCCCTCCACCAATGGTGGAGAGTAACTAAGTACATTTACTCAAAAATGTACCCAAGTACAGTATCTCCATGATACGATACTTCACTACATTTATTTGGCATCTTAAATTAATAATTACTATGCAGATTCAGATTATTAATACAAATTATAATCAACTAATAATTGATAATGTATTATTATAGATTAACCTACCTGTAAGTATATACACTAATTCAATTTTATTAAGCAATTAGTACTTTTTTGACTTTTGCTTACACCGAGTATTTCTAAACTGTGGTATTGCTAGTACTTCTTCCTTCACTTTGGCAGTTTTCAATTCTCACTTCACTTTGGTAGACCAATGAATACAGTTTACACAATACACAATATACAATGATTAAGCAAACTGTAGATGATTCATATGTGTGAAATCTCAATTTACTGCTCGCTACAATGTAAACTACTGAGTGTCTACTGTGTAAGGAGCAGTGAACGAGTGAACGAGTGAACAATGGAGTGATTTCGGACACAGCCACATTCTCTAAGTCATAAAGACGTTGTTCAGTTGAACCCTACACAACACATCATTATCTGATTTGAACGCTTCTGTTGAGTTACAAATGTATTGGCGGGCTAATCCAATAAAGCACAATGTGGCCACTGACGACGTCATCAAGATTACTGTGTTTGGTTCATTTGACTGATGAGTTACTAAACACTCAAGTGGCATTTATTCTTTGCGTTTCTTTGAATTGTATCATCTCATTCAATAGTGGCTTAAGAGAGCTCAAACCAGTTTGGCTTTTACTGGTCTTTATCATGCTAACCCTGCACGTGAGAGAGGACAAAAGCTCACTGCGTGAAAGCTGCCTAATGACTTCCTGTAATCCAGCTAACAGTGTTGCAACATTCCTTTAACTCACCTGTTGTGAGATACACCTGCCGCAACACACAGGTTTTGACCTTTTATGTGCTTTGCGGCCTGATATCAAACCACCAAATGAAACAAACATTCATTCCAGGAGGAAGGGGTGAAAAAACTAGATGGAGAGGAAGACCAAGTGAAAGTCTGAGGCCACAGCTGCAGTATGAAAGGGAATCTTTCAACTGCAGCACAGATGGGCCTCTGGGAGGAGTTATTCAGAGGAAGCTGTCTTTCACCTCATGCCACCGCCGGGCTTCATGACGAACGCTGAGTGGGTAGGTTTTTAGAAAAAAATCATCTCGGGACAGGTTCCTCAAGCAAAGCTGAAACAAGGGGAAGAAAGGGACATGGGTAACAAATCAGTACAGCTGAAAGCACAAGTCAATTAATCAATGACTTGCTGGTTTTCTTCATCATGGATACTAGTTATCTGAGTTATCTCTTGTTGTACTCACTGTTATATGCTCCCTTTAAAATGTATGTTGTTTTAATTCAATTTGTTCTGTTTTCCTAGATAAAAAAGAAGTGGGCGTGTCTTGCACACAGATTGTACAGTTACACCTGAAATACCTGTACATTGCTTGTTTGTTGCAAACTCACTTACAACACATGACTTGTTAATTCTCTGGCTCTGAATAGGTGGGGTAAAGAGTTTTAGTGTCCGATACCAGTCCAAATTACATTTTAGATGCTCATGTCATAAAAAATTACTAAGAAATACCTGGTATAAAAGTAGTCCGATTTCAAGATATTAAATATCTGCAGAATAGTTGGAGACTTAAAAAAAACCCATCAATATTGGTTTCATCTCTCATCATGACAAAAGTCAGCTGTTGTCACAAAACCTCTGTGCAGGAAAAAGACCTCACAGACACACTGGAGAAAGAGTTTCTGACTCAAATCCACACCACCACCTAACTATGATTTTGTTGGTTTGTTAGTTAACTTTAAATAAGCCCCCCTAAAGACATGACTTTCGCTTCCTGTCCATTCATGATAGAATATGCATTTAATTTTTTAATAAAATCACAGTGTTTGTGTGTTTAAGATTAAGTGTTCAAATACTGCTTTTTGATCCAGTAAAAAGTATATACTGTACACAAAAACATACATCATTACTGTTCAGCTTCCGGTACTGTCCGATCAGTATTATGTAGACCCTGCTAATGACATCTGTGAGTGTTAGTCCATGTTGGTCTCCATGTCCTTGTCACACCTTGCAGGTCAAAGAAACATTTAAACATCAGCCTTGTGGCCTGTAGCGAGGATTACCAACGTCTCTGTTACTTATGAAATTGTGATGCAGTTTAATCTTCTCTAAATCTGCAGCTATTTTCAATTTGGAGTGTAGAGGGATGATTTAATCCCACATTCACTGTTTTTCAGTTTCTATTAGAATCTGTGGCTTTTGCACCGTCACTGTTGGGAAAAAGGTACAACTTGCTCTTGTGTGTTCCTCTAGGTAGGAGGTCTATGGCCATTTCATTCAGTTCAGTCTAAAATCTATCTAATCTTCAATCCAATGTTACTAATGTAACATTGGACTGAATTATTACTTTTGGCATGCAGATGGAAAGATTCTGATCCAGTTTGCAAAGTATAGCTGAAAGTAAGTAGTTTGTTGAGACTGGAAATTCTTTATAGATGTATTAAAGCTAGTGTCATGTCTTTAGCCAGTGAGCTTTCAAACTTACAAATGACTCCCTCCACAATTCTGCATGGTAAACCATGCGTCTGTGTTGACGTTATCAGGAAAAGTTTATCTCAAGTTCTTTCATCTGGGGATTAGCACTCTCTGAGATAGATTTCACCGCATCCCAACATCTCCCAGTGCTTGTTAACAAAGGAGTAATAAGCAAAATATTACGTTTCACTGCCAGCAGAGTGTTGCCATGACAACAGGCCACTGATGTCACTGCGAACGAGTGACTCTCGTCAAGCTGCACCGCCTTCGGTATCCCAGAATCCTCCTCTTTTCTTCCGAGGCGGCCTCGGGCGCCCTTTCCCCAGGTGTACACCTCCCCTTCTGTAGAAACATGGGAGGAGAAAGAGCTGGTCACCATTTCTCCAAATTCACAGCACAAACCACAGGATGCATTAATTCACACAAATCTTTAACTGACAGCTCTGTCTCTCCTGCAGTGGCAGCATAATGGCTCAATCTGAAGCAAGTGAAAGCTGAACAAAGACTTTCCTCAACAAAAAACCTACAGGCAAGGCTGGCACTGCTGGCTTTCTCCCCAGGGAGCCAATCGCTGGCACAATATGACATTTTACCCTCCGGTGTAAGAAAAAAAACATACACTTACAGACACGTAAGCACAAACACACACATATGTTACCGATCTGTTAACCCACATGTTTAAAGAACCATACTAAGGGTTTTGTATGTTTAGCCCACTAGCTAAAAACCTTGTAGAGTCACATGACTGCTAACCATTTTCATGTACTACAACCATTAGTTTTAAACTTTCAGTTTGACATGAAAATAAACTTCCAGATACTTAAAATCCCTCACAATGAACATTTAATCTGTTTTGTTTGAGTTACACTGCTGTTGTGTGGTCACATAGGGCCATTTGAAACAGGATGACTCTCATTAAAATGCAGACTCCTCCCCTTTTCTTCCAAACCTCAGATATCAGTGGTGTTGTCTCAACTCAGAGCTGAGATGAACCCTATTGTATTTACTCCTTCTCAAACATATCTCTAAACAACTTCTTTAAAGCGAGTGATTAACAGTAAGGTAAAATAAAGAGAGGCTTTTAAAATATCTTTGCTTTGTGCTCAAAAGCTTGTTGGAAAATCGGCAATCTCAAGTCAGCTGTAAAACCACCACCTTTTGCGAGACTCTTCAAAGTCCAGTTGGTTTGGATTGACCTCTCACTCATGAAATGTAGTTTGTTTATTTTCTTGTTTTATACCTGCACAGTGAAGTAATATAAGCCCCTGCTTTTGGCCACAGCATACAAGGAAATTTCACCTGGCTGGTCTGTCTGCAGCTTAAGGCCTACGTGTATGTGTGTGTGTGTGTGTGTTTGTGTGTGTGTGTGTGTATGGTGTGTTTTATCAATATCTCCATGACTCTCCTGTTAGCCTTGTTACACCTGTAACAATGGGACAAATTAATCACTCTTATTAGTTCACATATGCCCCAGCCCATCTTCAACATGAGCAGAGGTCTCATTAGCCAAAATAAGTGAAAACGCCTGTGAAGGTATGCAGGGCCTTTAAAAACAGACACAGTCCTCTCTACTCACCAGATCCAATAGCTAGGGTGAAAGCATCTCCACAGGCAGCCATGGTGATGCCCTGCAGCCCAGGCACCGGGTAGGGCACACGGCTGTTTCGACGGGAACTGCAGCCCATCTGGCCATGCTGATTGCTGCCAAAGGTAAAACACTGACCCCTTTCTGTAGAAGGACAATGTGGACGAAAGTGGTGATGCTTAATTTAAAAATCAATATCAGTGTTAAGGCTTTTAACACAATAAATGAAACCATGCTTGATTATTAGGTGCTACAACTTTGCTGAAGAAGTTGAACAAGTTGGAAGTGATTTTCCCAAGCAGCCTTCATGTAATCTGGTTTTTAAAAAGATTATGGAGGCAATCACACAAAAATGCATATAAGCAAAACAAGTCTGCTGCAAAAATGTTATTTTACTGGTTAATAATTATAATATTTTACCTGTAACAGCCACAGAATGGGCAGTCCCAATGTCAATGTAAACAATCGTCTCACTGCTGAGTGGGGCTGACTGGACAGGAGTGTAAGAATGAACTTCTTCCACCTGATTCGAGGGATTTGGTTCTTCTCCAGCTGTTATTCTATCCAGCCCAAGCTTGTTGAACCTGACCACAACAACATCAATGTACTTATAATAGAGAAAAAGATATTCATTTTAAATCACTTCTTCAATATACAATGTATGTTTATCACAATAATATTGTATGTATGTTTCCTTGTCTACAGGTAGATACTGAGTTAAAGGTATTTGAACAATGCTGCTCCTACTCCAGAAATGAAAGCTGTTTACTGTTATTTACTGTTGCTTCTCTGACTCATACACAGCTATACATCTAGTCCAAAACCTCTCTGAGAGAGAGAGAGGGATTAAAAATAGACAAAACAAGAGTTTGTCATTTTAGGAGAATGCTGTCTCATACGTTGTGCATGAGGAAAGTACCTCTGTGCACCATAGGAACTCCTTTCATCTATCACCACCCCACGCACATGAGGTTTATAGCATACCTACACCTACAAATCGCTTACAGAAAATTTACAGTGGCAAACGGAAAACAGTGAAATTAGATGTTTCACTGCTGATCACTGGCTCAGGTCAGTCAGTGACATGTTTACAGAGACTACTGGCCATAGGTTTGGGTGGAAAAATATAGAGTAACTACCTGTTGCTTCCACAAGCCACAATGCTGTATTGGGTGCTGATAATTATGGAGCAGTCAACTCCACACACCACCTTCTGGGCCTCAAATTCCACAGGTAAACACACCTGCTGTGGAGAGTTATGGGTGTCTTGGGTGCCTAGCCCGAGGCGACCTACCAGAAAGAGGAACAGGGACAGAGACCCAACAATTCAGCTGTGTACTGAGTTGCTGCTGTCAAAAACCAGTCACATGCAAACAAACACCAAAAGATAAATACTAAGATAGATTGAGTGAGTTCAAAAATAACTGGATCGATTATTATACCATTGTCTCCTCTTCCCCAGGCAAATACTTCTCTTTCATTGGTCACAGCGAGTACGTGGGAAGCACCACATGACACCTGAACCAGCTCGTAGCCGAGGAGTGCCTCAACTATCTTGGGCTGAGTAGAAAAACAGAGAGAGAAAAAAGAAATGTGATCATTGTAATGTTTATATTACAGCTTTTTATCAAACATCTGAAGGGAAGCGGTGCCCTGGTAACCCAGTCATTAACAGATATACAATATAACTTTCACATCCCTGGTTCGATTCAAGACAGGGACCTTGTGTCACACCACTCTTTATCTCTTCCCTTGTTTCCTGTCTGCCTCTCTACTATCAAATTTCCGCTAAAGGTTAAAAGACCAAAAGAAATTCTTTGGCAAGTTGCTATAATTATGGACATTTCCTCACATATAAAACACATGTAAAAGAACTTAGGACTGTGTGGAATTCACAGTATATGTTTCATAAGCACATACAGTATGAAGCAAAAATCTACAGTAAGTAAAAACAAAACTTTGGAAGACACATGGATGTATTAATGCACACTGTATTAGATTAATAAAGATGTTGCTGTTAAAATGAATGGGATCCAGATGGTGTTGTGACTTAAAATTGCATACTTTAAATCAAAAGTTAACAAAATCTGTTTACTGTACATAGTGGAGAAATACTAGAAATACTATAATAATAAAATGAAGTCTTGCAATAAATCTGGCGTCCATGAAAGTTCAAATTTTAGAAAGGTGTTGATGCAACTTTATGATCACTGTGGAATATAGAGTTGGTGGTTCTGTTTAACCATATTGTATTGTACATAACATAACAAAATATTAGAAACACCAATAGACCTTATAACAGGACTGTTTTATTAGACTGCATCAGTTTTAGTTAGGTGTAGCTCACAAACTGCCAACTGAGTGTGCATTTAATATGAGTGCAACATTCAAATATTTGCCTTTAAATGGTGGATATGTACCTGTGTTACATCATTGAAGTTACCGTGTCCTAGACAGCCATTGCTCCCACTCCCAAACGTCATGATAATACCCCTGTCTGCAAATTGAAAATAAAAAGAAGGGATTAAAGACCCTATTAGTTGAGTGTTTAGTGTAGGTGTATTCTTACGTAGACCAACAGAATGCTTCTAATCCACATCTAGGAAACGCTAATCTGCGTCACTATAGTGAAAAGCGATGAAATAGAGGCCACTGAGCTGAGAGGAAGGGTCTTTAATCCTGTGTTATCTGCTTTGCAATGCTGGATGGACTGACAACAGCCTCCTAAAGCACACTGACTAACAGAGCACCAAGAGAAACTACTTCCAAACTGCTAGGTAAGCATGGTGAGGTTTATTTTATCCACACTATCTGTTAAAATCTGGAAAAGAGCTGACTGTATCCACACTATCATATGTACGTTCAAATGCTGTCTCAGTGCTGCACAGCCATGTGGTGCAGTGTGAATAAACATTGATTTCCTTTAGCAGAGCTCCCTGCTAAGCTGACTAGGCACGGATGTGATGTCTTACTTATACAAAGCGTTGTGGCCCACCAACCTGTCATGCAGGTGGTAAAAAGATCGCCGCAGGACACAGACTTGATGGTGACTCCAGACTGACCCTCAAGGAAACGTGAAATGAACTGAGGCTGCATTTGCTCCACCACACCAGGCAGATTGGCCTCACCAGACCCCACTGATGGCGCCTGAGATAATAAATTATTATGAGTGTGATTAGCAGAGATTTGATTAGTCTTAATGGGGGCAAAAGAGTGATAATGTAATTCTTTCCTGGAAAATATAAGTAACTAAAAATGTTAAAGAAAAAATCCACCATCTGATACACCATTAGGAACCATCAATCTGTGATGTTCAATGCCTTCCAGCAGATATTTTATTATTAAGTACCCATATTCCCCAGCCAGCCTCATTTAAGTCTACATATCCTAGAGTTTCCTAGAATCCAGGAAATCCAATGCAATACATGTTGCTTTTAGCAAATTGGTGGTGGCTGTTTGCACTGATGGTAACTGCTGGTGTAGAAGCCATAAGGGGCTGATGCCAAAACCGGATTCTTATTGATATTTTTGATAGCTGAAAAAAATGAACTACATTATAGCTGCAGTAAAAATATATCAGCGTAACAATCGCTAAACTGTATTTGACTAGTTATCAGTGAGAATAGGAAAACATACATCCTCGTACATCAACAAGTTGACCCAGGAGTGCAGAGTAGATCACAGCTGTTCCGTCCTATAGGGAGGTTTTTTCCTTTATAATGCATCACTTTGTAAAGTCAAAACATGTAAAAACTAAAATAAAAATAATTAAGGGTTTACACAGACCTCCCATGTAATCAGCCGGCCTGACTTGGTCACCCCCATCTTCTGAGTGCGGCCCAGAGACACCTGAAGTACCTCTGTGTTGAGCATCGGCAGACGGAGAGGCGCTGATATACCACTTCCCCACGTATACACAGAGGACAGCGGCAGGGAATGTAGCTTCCCTGATCCCAAACTGACTGATCCATCTGTTTATGCCCAAGAAATAAAAAACAAATTGGTAATTAAAGTACTATGATCAACCTGGTCCAGCTAGTTCTCTTGTCAGATAACGGTATATTGTTCCTAACCTCTCGACCTGTTGGTAGGAACTCTCCCTCCTGGTCTACCTTGACAACCAGTTTGCACAGCAGACAGTGGTTTCTCAATCCTAGAAAAAGCCACAGGAGGATTTGTTTCATAGAATAGAGAAGAAAGAACTCATTACACAAAATATAGGAAATCTTAATCTCAAATCATGTGTTAAAACATCTATCTAGGAATTAGTCATGCATTCAGACACCTGCGCATTTTGACATTGCCTATGTCTGTGTAGAGGTTAAGCAGGGGCCTGATGCATATGGGCAGAGCCATTATTTCATTTAGTTGAGGCCGTTTGGATGGATCCAGATTGAGCATGTTGAGGATGAGCTGTCGAAGCTCAGGGCTGTACCGGTCTGAAATTGGAGCAAATGTTCCGCTCATGATCTTCAGAACGAGGGCGGGTAGATTCTGAGAGCAAAAATAAAGAGCATTATAGAGTAAAATTACAAAATGCATTATAAATATGATGAATCCCCTCCAAAAATCTCTACTAAAAGATTTTCACATGTTCAATTGTGAATTATCGATCTGTGTTAGAATCAAAAGAACCAGGCAATCTGCTTTAGAGTTAAACATGGGGACAACTTCATATTAAATATTATGAGCAATTGTAAGAATCCATCTCCTATGGTGTACATTGAGTGTAGCTCTGATGGTTTCCTTGCCTTTTTTCACAGCAATGTTTTATGCATTACACTTTAAATTAGATGGAAAATACTTCGAAAGTTAACACAAACATTGTTGCATTACTTGAATCACTACATCCAAGTAAGCGAGGGATTTTTGTAAAGAAAATGTTTTAAGTACAGCAGCCTCGAATGCTCTCTTAAGGCTCGCTAGCTCATAGAGCACACAGCCCAAAGCCCAGATGTCACTCTTCTGGTTATACGGCTTTCCCTCACACAGCTCTGGGGAGATGTAGCATGGGGTCCCGACCACCTGCAGAGTGAAAAACAGAGGCATCGATTTGTGCTTGCACATGTTAGGATTCAACACATAGGGAAATGTATGTTACTGAAGTCATTACAATTTGAAAACAAAGGCAAATCAACTCACCGTGTAAGCTTTGCTCTTGCTGACAAGGATTTTGGAGATGCCAAAATCACCAATTTTGACAATCATCTGGTGCTTGTCCAGAAGAATATTCTGTGTCTTAAGGTCTCTGTGTAAAATAAGTTTGTTGTGGACGTGGTACAGGGCAAGTAAGATCTGTACAAAGAAGTGAAGGATGGTGTCCTCGTCCAGCAGAGAGTTACAGCGCTTCTGTATGTAATCAGCCAAGGTTCCACCTGACAAAAACAAAACATTGTTTGTTAAACCCATAATAACTTAGAAATCAATCAAGTTACTGGGCTGAGCAGTGAGATGATGATACCAAAGCCAATAAGAAAAGGATTTAACAGCCGTTCAGAACACAGCAGGGGCTCTTGTTGCTCAAGTGAAATGTTAATGTCAACAAAAAACAATAATCTAGTGTAAATATCTTTTTATCTGCTACAATGAAGCAGTGTGCTTTAGATTTTTTTTTTGTATACCAAGCTAATAAACAATTCTTGCTTCAAGAAATGTTTCAAAAAAACTAAATTTTACACCCTCCTTCAGTGATTTGCCTTGATGTCAGGAAACACGACCCAATCAAACGATCAAACCATTTTGTAGCAAAGCAGGGCATTTAACACAAAATGTTATTTTGTACCATTTGTCATTTTCCTACTAAACTTTAATTTAGATTAGTTGAGAGTCTGAGGTAACAAAGAGGACATTAAATCACAGCCCTGAGCCAACTACAAAAATGTGAAGCATGACAAAATAAAACTTACCTAAACCAAACTGAACTACTAAAGCAATAGTAGGATAATGACAACAACATGGCATGATAATGACAAATAATTAAAACAATAAGATAGAAGACTTAAAAAGACTGTAAAAAGACTGAACTATGTCAAGTTGCTATGGGAGTTTAAATATGGGTTTTGAAGCTTTGAATTTCACTTTTATATCAAACAAATATAAATATATCAGTTTTAGTAATATATGGTGGTTCCACCTGCAAATCAAGAAACCCAGGCTGAATACTGGCACTGGGTCTTGCTGCAGAAATTTGGACTAACCTTTTTCACATTATGCTTTGTAATATAACAGAATGATACCTGTCCCTAAAAACAGCACCACACAGATTAGATGTTCTCGTTTGGCCTTTCCAGGCTGACATGGGAATGAGTTAAGGTATGGAGCCCTACAGCACTAAACCATGGGAAAAGTGAACCGCTAGACAATGAACAAAAGGCCATCATGTAATAAGATACAGTAAGCTTACCTGGTGCATATTCCATAGCTATCATGAGGGCCTTGTCTTCAAGGAAGTTCTCATAGTACTCTATGATGTTTGGATGGTTGAGCAGTTTCAGGACCTGACACTCGTTTTGAGCTGCCAGACGTTCATCTCGTGACATCTGCTCCACTGGGATCTCCTTCAGGATGACAAAAGCCCCGTCGTTGCGCCTGCGACACAGGTGAACAATCCTGACAAGGTAGGAAAATGAAGAAAAATTAGATGTATATTTTATTCCATACACAATATAGTAGGATGATCTTTTGTAGTTTAGGTCTGGTGTTCCAGTGTTACTGAGCAATGGCAATCATCAATCTGAAAGCAATTTTATATATATATATATATATATATATATATATATATATATATATATATATATGTATATGTATATATATATACACACACACAAAAGTGAGTACACCCCTCAAATTTTGTAAATATTTGATTATATCTTTTCACATGACTGAACAACATGACAACACTGAAGAGACACTTTGCTACAATGTAAAGTAGTACCCTCAAAATAACACATCACACACCCATTAACGTCTAAACCACTGGCAACAAAAGTGAGTACATCCCTAAGTGAAAATGTCCAAATTAAGCCCAAAGTGTCAATATTGTGTGTGGCCACCATTATTTTCCAGAACTGCCTTTGGCCATGAAGTTCTTCAGAGCTTCACATGTTGCCATAGGAGTCCTCTTCCACTTCTCCAACAACATCACAGAGCTGGTGGATGTTAGAGGCCTTGCGCTCCTCCACCTTCCATTTGATTTGTCCCACAGATGCTCAATAAGGTTTAGGTCTGGAGACATGCATGGCCAGTCCATCGCCTTTACCCTCAGCTTCTTTAGCAAGGCAGTCGTCGTCTTGGAGGTGTGTTTCAATACTGCCCTGGGGCCCAATCTCTGAAGGGACGCTCTGCTTCCGTATGTCACAATACATGGTGGCATTCATGGTTCCCTCAATGAACTGTAGCTCCCCAGTGCCGGCAGCACTCATCAGTACTCCTCACCTGTTTGCTGCCACACACGCTTGACACTATCTGAATCAAAAAAGTTTATTTTGGTCTCATCAGACCACAGGACATGGTTCCAGTAGTCAGTTTCAGTGTTGTCACATGAAAAGATATCATCAAATATTTACAAAAATGTGAGGGGTTTAATCACTTTTGTGAGATACTGTAGGTGTATTTGCACTAAAATGCAATATAGTATCAAAAGACAAAAACACTCTTTGGATCACACAAGAATATTTCCTATCACACTGCTTAATTACTGTTGTGTTATTTTTTAAGAACTACTGTACTGTATATTTTAATGTTGTATGTAACCCAACAATTCCACACACTGCTGGTTTTGTGTTAAAAAGGGTAAATAATGACAAAGAACCAACCAACATGGTCCTTCCAATTGCTTATTATGTGTGAAGAAGGGAAATGTGTGTTTCCTTCTGTAAAGTCCAAGGCCAGTCAGACAATGATTTCCAAAAACAATCACTACATATTTAACACAGATAAAGATGTAATGCACAAAAATACAGATTTACATTATTTTCTGCAATTGACAGTAAGTTAATAACGCTCTTATATAAAAAAATATTATTATAATATAATATTATTATAAACACATTTCTGTCACTCTGGCTCATTAAAACTCATTAAATAATAATAATAATAATAATCTTTATTTATAGAGCACTTTTCAAAACCATGTAACGAAGTGCTTTCACAATAGCGAAGACAATAAAACACATCAAATAAAGGTAAAAACAGAAAGAAATTTAAGAAATTAAAATACAGTTAACAGAAAAATAGATACATAAATAAAATCAACTAAAATCAGAAAAGACTCTCCTTCAAATGTATGATTTAAGAAGGATTGAAAAGAGTTCACTGACTCAGCTGCCCTGCTTTTCTCGGACATGCTGTTCCAGAGCCTTGGGGCCCTGACTGCAAACGCTTTGTACGCTTTATTTTTAGGTCGACACTCTGAAACAGACAAAATACCTCTGCCCAAGGATCTCAAGGTACATGCTGGTTCGTATGGGACTAAAAGGTCAGAGATATAACAGGGACTGAGACCATGAAGAGTTTAAAAGTAATCAATACAATTTTAAAGTATTTCTAAAATATGGCAGCCAGTGTACTGAAAATATAACAGGAGTGATGTGATCATATTTCTATGTTCTGGTCAAAAGCCTGGCAGCTGAGTTCTGGACAGTCTGGAGTCGATCAATGGATTTTTTTTGGGTCATGTATAAAGGCTGTTGCAGTAATCCAGGCATGATGATATAAGAACTTTGCATGTAAAAATAAACTTATGAGTGTACCTGGAGAGCATTTAGTTTCACATTTTAATCTATAAAAAGTAACTGGTACATAGTGTATAAAGTACACAAGTACCCTCTGAAATGTTGTAGTAATATTTAAATTTTTATTACAGTTGTACTGTACAGGTCCTGAGTGAACATGCCTCTGCTGAATATTTAATTTTTAAATAACGTTTCAATTCCACACAAAATGAGTAAGGTTAAGGATAACTCCAGTTCTGGTATATTATTTGATGTAATCTCATGTCTCACTTTGGAGAGATATTCCAGCAACTTCTTACCTATCTTTAAATATCAACTTTGTCTTTCAGATGTGAAGTACCGTCAAAAGTAATTCAAAGTGATGTGAATACAACAGATCAGATGACTGGCTGAGTGTGCGAGTGTGAATGATAACAGTAACTAATGTTACGTAATAACTAGCCTAGCTAAAACGTCAAAACAAAATCTGAAAAGAAAATCCACACAAACTGTAACTGACAAAGCCTACATAGTTTATTGTAGAAGCCCAGAGTGGCTTTGGCATTAAGATTTAACGTTAGCACAAAGATAGGCTCGACATGCTTTTCAAGTAAAGTTAACCTTTTTTTGTTAAACAATGCCCCGTTATTTCTAGGAAAATTGAGGACTTTCGGACTTCTAGCTTACTTAGTTAACACTTGACATATATTTGTAGATAAGGCAGAATGACAGATGTGTCTAACACAAAGTAAAGTAAGTTTAGTTTACCCAAAAGCTCCTCTTCCGACAACTTTAATTTTCTCATACTTCTCCATCGCTGCTTCCAAACGTTTCCGCCGTCTCCTGGCAACCTGTCCGCAGCACTACAGGACGCAACGAGGGACAAAAAGAAAAGCAAAGAAAAAAACTATCCTGCCAAACATAAAATGGAGGTTTACAGAAGTTTTAGTAATGATCAGTGACTCACACTTTAATACATGTTTTGACAGAGGAAGAGTTTGTGAGCCAGCATTCAAGACCAGGACCCTGAAACTGAAGCAGCAAACATCAATATCTTTAATATATAACATCATTAATACGGTGTCTGCTTTGAAAAAGGCCTTGGAAAATATTGTCCTTAATTTCTGTCCCCGTCTTTTATTCACTAGGTTTTAATCACCTGACATTGCTGAATTATAAGGTTTTTAGCAAAAATTTTCTCTATATTGGGAAAGTTTTTGTAATTCTATCTTGTGATCTCATTCTTGTCTTACATTTTAAAAATTAATCCAACAAAGATAATTTCTGAATCCCTTAAGATGTTGAGGAATGTCAAAGATGCTTTCTTTATGTGAAAAAAATTGATGATGATGATGATTGATGTTTTGACAAAGCATGATTCACCATTTTTTGTTGTAGTTGACACAAAATGCATTTTCACTGTTGTTCAATGTTTTGTAATTTGGGACACAGTTTTTTAGTGTATGCGTTTGCTTTTAATGTCAGTGACATAGGCCTTTTCAAAAAGTAGGCTATTTTAAACAGGGTAGACTATTGATAATGCTGTTAAAATGATTAAAGACTAAAAAAAATATATACATTTTATTTGTTATCTATTTCTTGGATGCCATTCTATTCTGCAACGGACCTTAAATTCATCATAGGTCTGAATAAAACCATAGATTAAACAAAGTGAGTAGACTAGATATTATATTAAAATCAAGCTGAAGCACATGTCATTTTTCTCAACTCCTGCTTTTTGGGATCAACTTCCTTGTTTGATGCAGACCAAGGAACACGGCAAATAATAAGAGGCAAAGAATAATAGTGAGTGATCTGGCTTTATTTTGCTATACTTAATTTCCACTTTTTCCACAAACAGCAATCTGGTTTGAAGTCTATCATCTGAAAAGTCTGAAAACTGAAACGGAGACAGTGAGGCAGCGAGAGAAACACAGAGACAGATATGATTAGTGTAGCTTCTCGAGCATGGACTTCAGATACTGTAGTCTTATACATCCAGACGCCTGGTGATTATAAAGCGCCTTCCCCTTGTCTGAGATAAGCAGGAAGGAGGCTGCATGAGCACTGTTTCCCCTCTCTGCCACGATGGGGATAATAAATGCTTTGTGCTGTGACAAAGCCTGCTCTGTGTTGTACTGAAGTACATACCTCCACTATTATCATCAATCTGAAATAATGATATATCACCACAAACAGTGATCTTCCTGTAATTGAACCTTTTCTCTACAATTTGCAGTTTTAGAATGAAGTTAGTTCGAGGGAAGATATGTGAGTAGGCGGTTTAACAAACAATAGTTAGTTCTCTTTCTCACTGATATAATATGTCAACAAAGGTGCACCTAAAGGCGCCCTGGAGTGTATACGTCATTGCTCAGACCAGCTTAGTGACATATTTGGCCTGTCTTCTGACAGCAGATCTGTCTCCAGATGCAACAGTCAATGTCCAGGAATGCAGTGTAGGATTGTGTAGCCTAAAATATTCAAAACCCCATGAACCTGTAAAGAGGAGCCTTTCATCTTTAGAGATGTATCAAGGCAAGACAGGAAGTTGTGGATGAAGTTGTTTCATCACAGCGATGCTTCATCTCTTTTTCTCAGCCTTTTCACACAATACATTACGACATTACACAAGAGTAAAAGCACATGTGTAAATAATACAGTTAATTAGGGCTGAATTGTTAATGTTATAATAACACCTGAGTTTATGACAAGTCAAAATGTCTAATGCGAAACAGGCCTATTGACATGCTTCTTCCACCTTCACCCTTCCTCTTTACATCCATTCATCCATTAAACCTTTAACTGACATATTGTTGTGGTGTGGTTCTTGTTAGTGAAAGCAACTATTTAGTTAAAACATGATGAATGCAGTATGGGCAATCAATGTCAATAAATGATTATTTCCACAATTCTCTAGAACGGAAAAGTGCCATTTTACTGCCAGAGAATGAAACTGGATCTTCCTGACCAAGACAGACCTGTATTTTGTTTTGTTATTTATGATGCACTCAATGGAAATGATTAACCCCCAGTTTTTTTCTCTCTATTGGCTGCTTGCAGGGTCTCAACAGTAGCTGTTTCTCAACATCCCCCAGGGGGAAGAAAAATCACCCCAAAATCAATGTGGGTCAAAGCTGAGCCAGGCACAAAGAACCACCTCTCAAACACATCACATGATATTGGGAGACTTTCTCAGCAGACAGTTTGTTGTGGCCTGGCTGCAACAATAACAACTACAGCTGTATGGAACTTTTTGTGCGCTGTCAGAAATCCTGAGCTGTTTCTTTGGAAACCTGAAGCTGTGAGGAATTACATTCTTCTATGATCAAACTATGAAAGCCAGGCTCTCGTCCTCTCAATCTACAGCAAATCTACCCACAGTGAAACACAATAAATGGAATTAAATTACATTTCTCTCTCTAACCATAGGGGGTTGTGTTACAGATAGGCCTATACTACTTTGTTTCATGCTTGAAGTTTCATATTTTAGCATATTTTTAAGAAAATGGAACCTTGGACCTGTTACCAACACTGATAACACATATTTAGTCATCTCTTTCTATTTTGTTTGTCTCTTTCATACACATTTTATTTCAGTTAATTTAAATAATTACTGGAGAACAGTGTAACTTGACTGTTTTGAATTTTTAACGAAAGGAAGCACAGTTTTAAAAATCACAGGGAATTTTCTATCACATCTCAAAAATCACTACCCCAGAGAGGTGGGTGTTCCTGGAGGTTTTTGGAGAGAGACGCCCCCATGTGGTTTGATGAAGAACTGGGAGCCACTGAACTGAAAAATAGAGATGTCACACAAGGCTTTGCAGCCATCTAGTGGTGTCTTTTTATATTCTGGCCGAAGCCCCGTATGATGTCTTTCTGAATAAAGGGAGCAGACTCATTTTCTACAGTAGGCTATGACATCAATTTTCACTGCTTTGACACAAAATGCATGCAGTGACCACAGCTTTCAAAATTCATGAACTGTTTTCTCACTCAAACCAAACACAACAACAAAACTCAATTTTGCACATGTTTACATGCTATTGTAAATATACATATACAGAACATATCACACGATTACTGTAAATTTGTGAGCAATTTGCAATATTCTGCTAAAGAGAAACTAAAATAAATAAAAAATACATAATCTCCTAATTGGGGCGGTGGTGTGGTGGTTAGCACTGTCGCTTCACAGCAAGAAGGGTGTGGGTTCAAACCCCAGTTGCCCCAGCCTTTCTGTGTGGAGTTTCTGTTTGCATGGTGTCTGTGTGGGTTCTCTCCAGGTGCTCCGGCTTCCTCCCACCTTCCAAAGCCATGCAGGCTAGGTTGATTGGTTACCCTAAATTGTCCTTAGGTGTGAGAGTGAGCGTGAGTGGTTGTTCGTCTATGTGTGGCCCTCCGATGGACCTCCCTATGAAAGGGGGCAATTGAGGCAGAATCCAAAACATTTTGTAATTGTATGGGATGATGTGGTATTTCACTGTCCTCTTCAGTCACAGAGTTGTTTACAGCCCATCCCAGGATGGTGTCACTTTTACTTCCACCTTACTCTCCCTTCCTCAACCCCACAGAGGAATCCTTGTCTTCATGGAGGTGAAACGTTTATGACCACCAGCCACATGATCAGATGTTCCTCTTCGGAACAATGATTGTTGGCTGTCTGGACATATCTGCAGAAGATCTCCAGGGACTGATCAAACATGCAGAAAGATTCTATCCCATGTATTGCAAGAGAAGAGATAAGGTGTGATGTGGATGAAAACTTCTTGCCAAATGCAAAAGGCATAGTTAGCACTATAACTCTTCCGTAACTGTATCTTTCCTGGACATGTCTGTATAGTAACTATGTATAATTTGTATAGCATTTCAGTGATTAGTTTCATTTTGTACACTTGGAATCACTCATCCATGTTACACATTACTAAGTCATGCAATAAAGATGTGACCTTATTTTTGTTGCAATGGAGTCTTGTTAAATAAATAAGTAATACTTCAAAGACAATAATGATACATATTGCAATGCTCTACCTGTTGTTGGTGCTTTTTGGGTCACTGTGTAGCGAGGAAGACAAATCTTTTTAGTGTTCTGGTACAAAAGTTGATCCTGAGTGTTTTAGTTGCGTTAGTGCATTTTAGGTGCTGTTGTGCTGAGCTGCATGTCGGTAAAGATAGCTGTTTTTAAAAAGGGTATAATGAAATGTGTGTTACCAATTATAAAAAACTAGACTATGTTGGACTTTAGATCATAGTAGAGGTTGAGAAAAGAGTTAAGAGGTAATAGGAAATAATGGTGACAGGCAACAAAGGTCCCTGGCCAGAAACACACTATTAATTACTTCTAAACCACAGGGATAAAAACACATTAGTATTTATGATATAATTAATAAAAATACATAAATAATGAATAATAAATAAAAAAATAATACAAAAGTTGCTGCTAAAATAGATGAAGTATGTGACCTACACAGTGGAAATGCAGCAAAGATTTGATCAGCATGAAGAGCTGAAATTAATTTAGAGTTAATTAGACTCAGTGTGTTAGTTGTATAACTCCATGACAGACAGTCATTGTTCATTTATCTGTACTTTGTAATAGCAAATGGAATGAATTAGTAAACATTGAACAATTGTGAGAAAGTATGGGTCATTTCAAAGGAAAGAAGAAAAACATGCATCAATAATGAATTAGAAGGAGCAGGAAAATAAACAAGGAATAAAAATGTACACATAGGATTAAAGAAGTTGTGAATAAACTTAAAAACTTTTAGCAGGTAAGAAAAGTAAACTCCTTGTGTGTGGGTTTATATTTCACGCAGACCGCTGTGGTGCAGGCGGTAATGTGTGTAAATGGAAGCCTCTTAGCTGTTCCTCGTGTGCTTTAGTCAGCTAGCTTCCTTTCCCCCCCCACCGGGCTGCAGGGAGGCCAGCTGTGGGGAATGAGGGCCCACTTTGTTTATGGAAAGAGTTATGGCCAGGGAAGGAGGCCGGTACTGTTGGGCAGCCTGTTTAACATACCAGATTTACATTGTTAGGTTGCAAACATAACAAAGATGCATTTGGTTATATTATTAATCAAATCTATACTTACAGTAACAGCACTTACTGTTGACATTGCCACCAGTTTACCTAAATAATTCTGTATTTGATCATTAAATACATGCAATGTATTGAAGCTACTATCTTTATGCAAGTATGAACTTCTCTAAAATATTACAAGGCCCAAGAGAACTTTTAAGAATAAAGAAACAAAAAAGATTAGGCCTACAGAAATTTAGTTGTGTGAATAAGAAAATATCTACATTAAAGTAACCTATATACAATAATGAATCATATTAATATGATAATTATCAGATTGATCCTGTATAGTTCAAATCCAAGTAATAGCAATTTGGGCAGAATGTTTATGATTTGCAGTAGTCCATGTCAGAGGATATAAAAGCATCAACTACTTTCTCAACATCTCAACTATTAAAAATTATTGAATTTAGCTGTTGTTCTCAAGGTACCACACTGGGTGCTTGTCAAATAAAAAGATCAGAAAGTCAGCTGACTACACTGACAGAACTGGTTTAAGGGGAACAAACAGTGGTGTATCATCAGCATAAACACGTTTGTTAAATATTTGCCCCATTTGCAGCATGCAAATGTAAAAATTAAAGAGGACCTAAGATTCACCTTTGGTGTTCACCACTGGCCCTCACCTCCCAACATCAACAATGAACCAAACCATTAGGCTATTTTTATCCCCAGTGTTGACAAAATTTATCCCCCCTCAGAGTGATCACTGCTACTTCAGTAATGCAACAGATCACAAAACTTTGGCGCTTATAGCTCTGATCCAGCTGCCTCTCTCTGTTTGTAGTCACGGCTCCCGCCCACGGGAAATATCTGATTGGCTACAAGTCACAAATTTAACAGTTATGAGAGCAGAGGACTAAAGCTGATCTGACAATCTGATAATCTGTTTATATGGTGACAAGCAGCCCAGTGTTCCTGTTACACCAGTGAACATACCCGAACAAACAGCTACGGGGTTTCACTAAATGACACTCTTGAAAGTGACGGCTTTTAAATCTGTCCTTACCCACTACGCTTCAGAATTAAATACAGCTTGCATCTGTCTTTTCTATCTTTTCAAAGCAACTCTCCATCGCGATGTCACGTTATGTATTTACTACTATTTACTACTTTAATTATAAGCAGTGGGAGAATTTGTTTTTGCTGCTTTTTTTTTTACAGATCGCACCCTGCTAACAGGTATCTAGGCCTACAACTAAAAAAATACTTTTATTTGTAATAACATTGTGGTACTGCTACTGTCAGCCTACTTCTAAGATAGATTATCCCCCTATGGCATATTTTCCTGCTTCAAACATCAAAACACAAAAATGTGGACAATGGCTTATAAATTAGGCTAGTAAAGGAAGCACAACCTGCGTTGGAGATCATTATTAAATCTTTAGTGTTGTTGTTGTTAATAGGCTAAATTACATGCAGGCGGAGATTTCACAGCGGCCATAAAAAATATTACAATGCCGCTGAAAATACGTGCAAAGCTCGGCTCTGTGATTCCGTTTCTTGCGTAACATGATCGCAGGCTCTGCCCCTCCTTGTTTCGCTGGTTCAAGGGTGCAGCAAAAGCACCACCCACTCCGCTCCCTCTCCACCACTCCCATCTTCATTCTGCAACAGACGGGCGGGCAGAGAGGTGGCACATGACGTTACAGGGCGCTGAGTGAAGACAAACACCGTCGCACTGAAGCCTTCCTCTCCATGATCGGGACGCTGAAAACGTGAGAAAATAAAAGGCTGCGGCATCACCGGGATTTCAGCTCTGCGGAGAGAATACGTGGAAAAATAAAAACAGAGGCCCGTCTCCTACAGAATAATCTCATAACATACCGTGCATATCTGTCCATCACCGGGCCGAGGAGACGCTGACAGGAGCACGAAAAAGCCAACAGGAGGAAAAGGACGAAGGGACCTATAGCTGTAGAGAATAAGAGCACGCACCCAGAGGCAGGGAGAGCAGGGGTGGGGAGGAGAGGATGGACGCCCTGCTTCCTGTGCTGAAGAGTCATCCAGGCCAGTCAGTGCTAGTGTGCTCTCTGCTTTTCAGGGTGGCCCACCGGTTGCTGCAGAGGCTGCCTGTGCCTAAGGTGGTGAAGGAGAATGACTTCCGCTCCTGGAAGTGGAGGAACCTCTCTGTCTCAATGGTGCACTCCCTGCTGACTGGGCCATGGGCTCTGACCTGGTAAGTTTCCATCCAAACATCTATCTGTCCACCCATCCACACTGGGACACCATTGTCTATTCACAGTCCACATGATGTGTTATGTGTGGGACTGTGTGTGCAGCAGTGACAGTCTGTGGCAGCTAAGAGAAGAAGGGCATGTTCAGACAGGGTGAGGGATGGGGGAGACAATGGCATTTTTAAGTGGGGAGGGAAATGCCACTGTACAGTATGAACCACACAGAGCTCTTATTGCTGTTTGCTTGTTCTGGTGAATTTGTGTCAGACTATGAGGTTTTGTAAGGAGGTGAATCTTTTCAACACCACATTCAGCCAATAATCAGGGCTGCTCAGGCGACAGCTCACAAATATACAAACTTGAAAAACCTGCTAGCCAAACGAATCTTATGAAAGCATCATGAGAAACTATTTTTTGGGGCGGGTACCATCTTTGTGACTCATCTTTTAACATTTATCAGTAGAACCAAGGTGACATTTTTGAAAGCTTTCAGCACCCTGCTACAGCTATTGCTGCATTTAACATGTGAAAGTATGAATTGGCAATACCCCAGATGAGTGCTTCTGTGGAGGTGAAAGAAGGAAGTTTTCTTAAGTATTCAAAAGTAGGTTTTTGGACACTGAAAGTACTGCCAAGGAAACACATGAAACAGTACAGTGCTTTATATGTCACACAAGGCCTATAGGTCATTTATTAGCAATAATTATGTCATGGTATGTTTATACAGGGAGGGAACACACATAGAAACTGTTGAGGTGTGTCCCTTTTGCCAAACAGTAGCAAGAAGCGACAAAGAATATTGCAAAATCAGCGACTTTAGTGATAAATACTTGTATAAAAATATATTTTTAGATATATAGACACCGATATAAACTAGATAAAACATAGTATCAAAATGAAATAAAACATTATAAGCAGTATTTTTACAACTGCTAAAAAGATGGATTTTTATTGGTCAGGTGGTTGAACAAGCACCTGATGTTAATGTCTTTGCATAGTCAGGTTTTTTTCTCCAGGAGTCCTTGTACTGTATGTCTGAGTGAGGCGAATGCGCATTTATCCACAATATGTGTCCCTCTCCAGTGCGGTGGTTTGGCCAGAGACGTTGAGCAACCTCCACTCTTACAGCACCCCTCTGTCCTACATGCTCGTCTGTGTCTCAACAGGTCAGTGAAAAAACAAGTAACACAAATGCAAATTTAGGTTTTGGTATCTATAATGAAGATGGACATTTTTGTTTTTGGTACAGAGAAGTTTGGATGTGTTTGTGAACTTTTCTTCAAATAGGGTTATTACCTAGATTCATCCATTGATGTTTTTGTCCATAAAATATTTAAAAGTGTTACAATTTCCCACAGCCCAAGGTAGTGCCTTAATATGTCTCCTATGACTCAAAAATATATAATGTGTGACAGAAAACGATCAAATCTATACAATAGAGAACGGGAAAGCAACATATATTTGGCAGTTTTTGCTTAAAAAATTACTACAGTGATTATTTGATAATCAAAACAGTTGCAGACTAATTTCCTCATTGTAGCTCTAGTTTCATGCATGAGACGGGAATGTGGGAGAGGTGTTGATTGATGGCATTTTCTCATCTACCCTTCAATTGAACTGAACCCTCTGGGGGCATAAAACTTCCACCTTTCCAGTTGCTTTTCAGAGAAACAACCAAAATAACCGCCCCTCTCACATGATTCTCATAACAGACAAATGTCTCCTCTAAATCACCATGGACACCAAAGGTAATTCAGGTCAAGACATATGTGCATCTTTGTGTTACCATGAAGAGACAAATCTTTGGAGATCTGCCTTAACAACCACAAACAGCTATTTGATCCACTGAGGCAAATCACGCCAGATACTGAAGGTCATGTTCTTTGACACAGGGGCTGGTTGTGTGGCTCACTATCCACAGTGTGTCAGTCACAGACCTTCAGTTAAATGATGCCTTCATGGTTTAATTAACCTTGCTTATGTTGTGAATTGTTTAGTTGGCATCGTCTAAAGATAATGACGAAGATAGACAATTAACTATGCTGTCAGATTGGTTAAGCAAACTTTGACTCCTAACGTGTCTTGATGACCCCCTGTAACAAAAAGTAAATGTTTGCACGTCTGTAAGACATCTGTGAATTCAAAGCTGCTGTTATTTTGGACAAAACATGTTCTCACACTGGGAACATGTCAAACAACAAAACAAAATCCACATTTTTATTATTAATTACTTGTTACTGTATCCATTTTTATGACGTAGTGAGGTGAACAACAACACACTCACTGTGAACAGAAATCCAAGATTTGTCTGGTTTATCGAGTTACACCTGTCTGGTTGACAGTGCCAGCGCCATCTAACGTCATCATTTCAGTCAATGTTACATTTACACTACTGCACAAACAAAGAAGTAGCTTCTCTGATTATCTGAGCCTTCCTGGTTAAGCTGTAGTTTGAACAGACATAAAGTTATGTACATGCAGATTTAATGCGAAAGATCGAAAAATAGAAAAATCACACCAAACTCAGAAGCTTTTCATATGCAAAGTAGAAACTCTCACACATGTGATGCCAAAATATAGTGTGAACTTTTTTAGTGAATGAATGCATGAGTAAATATTTTTATTCAAGGTTTATACACCCAAAATTCCCAGTCTACATGGTCTCCAAGGACACTATTTACATTACATACAGAGGTAAGAGAAAACAAAGGGAAAGCAAGCAAACACATGCTGCCGTGTTCTTATGTGTCAAAACACATTTGTCAGGATTACACATGATATAATCCTGACAAATTAACCACGCCACAGTAAATGAAACACCTTGCATGTGTATATTTACTGTAATCAACTCCATTTGTCATGACAGTAAAATAAACAATGTTTTTTTTCTTCCTGTCCTTATCTTGGACTAGAGAATAGATGATGTTTCCCACCATTGTATCACCTGAATTTGTACACATCTTAGCATTTGACACTAGCTTCACTATCAGTACTGGACTTTCCAATTTTATAAACTGACCAAACTGTTATTTAGCTGATTAACCCTGAAAGACATTTTCTCTTCTCTGTTAGGATACTTTGTACAAGACGCAGGTGATATTATCCTGACAGGACACGGAAGAGGATCGTGGGAATTCTTACTCCATCATGCACTGGTAAGACGTTACTGATCTATCTGTAAGTCTGCATTTCTGGTTTCGATAAGACAATTGGAGTTAATATTTTAAACTGCAGCAACTCAGCAAAAGGAAATTAATGTCAAGGTGACCTGCACTGGAGAGAATGTATACAGGGAAATAACTAGAGGTGGAAAGTAACGAATTACAATTACTCATGTTACTGTAAATGAGTAGTTTTTTTGTGTACTTAAATCTGTAATTTTACTTTTACTTCAGTATGTTTTGTTTAAAGTATTGGACTCGCTATATTTTCAATCACATACATTACTGAGTAAAAACAAAAGTGCAATAAAAAACTTGCAACCACGTTGGCTTCAAGTGCAAGAGAACAAGAGCTTTATCATGCTGTGTAAGCTGTAACAAAATGCTGTATTAAGTTACTGCTAATGCTAGCTGAACAGTTCCTCCTGCTACAGCTTCACATTAAAACCAAAAGCAAACTGGCAAAACACAAGTTTTATTTTATTTTGAAGTTGTCACAGGAAATGCAATCTGTTTGTAAGTGAGATCAGCGCTAACCGCTGTCGTGTAGTCCGCTACAAACGTAATTTTCAACAGTTTACTGACAGTGGACCATTTTGAAATATTGCAGTGTATAATGCAACAGTCAGGAGCAGACACAGTGAGCTGTTAGATAAAGAGCTGCAGACGACAGGCTGCACAGCTCCACCTTCTCAGCCAGGTAACCAACTCCTTCCACTTTTGCTGTTCACAGACTCATGTCGTGTGCAGCTTATAGTCAGATCATGAGTGCTCACATAATTTTGGAAAATACCAATAACTGCCCAACAATAGTTTATTTAGCTGCCCCAGACTTCTGTGCCCTGTGGTATCAAAAGGCATCTGGTGTTACCACCAGTAACTACAGGTGTCCCATGCACAATAATAATAGTAATAGCGTCAAATTAATGCCAATCAGAGTTACATTTACAATTAGCCTACAGATTTTAACCATCACTCCTTAGTGAACTGTGTCTGTACTGCCTGAATTCTACCAGAAGCAGAACAAGAACAACGTAGTGATGAAACGCGCTCTGTAGCGCTCTCCGTTTTCAGCTACTGTAGAAACATGACGATGCAACGTGGCAACATCCATGGAAGGGGTGCCTGCGGTTATGTAGCTATAAATGGCTCAATCTAAGGTAATAAAAACATAATGGTTTATTTGTAAGGTCTTTATCCACTACTGAAAACATAGTTATGGATCCTATATTGCATTTCTGTCGATAGATCCTCAGAAATATTAAACACTGAACCTTTAGGTAGGCCTATGTGGTAGCTTATGTAAATTTATCATTATGGATTTAAGTCTACCGTGTTTTTTAGGAGTCTGTTTACAGTGATATAAGCTAATAAAATTGTTCATTTTGGTAAAGTTGGAACTATTAAACAGTAAAATGGCAATTATTTTTGAAATTCCAGCCCCCGAAGTGTCTGCTTTTGTGCCCTTAACAAATGTAGTTTAGGACCCCTGATGTAGAGGTCAGTTAAATAATAGCCTAGGCCTACTTCCATTTGTTTCTTGTTGTACTTCCAAATAAGTTTTCAGAGTTTGTTAAGATGCTTTGCTCCAAATAGCCAAAAAGAAATCGGTGGAAGTTGGTTGGCATTACCAACCTGCTGGTAACTAGTTATTTATTATACTAATGCTTATAATATCCCATTAAACTTACCACCTGTTTAGATCTAAATAGGGATATGACTTCATACTGTCCTGTGTTTCCCGCCACAGTTTCTTAATGAAGCGAAAACTTTCTCAAACTTCTCATTATAACATAAAATGTCATTGTTTTTTGCCATTGATTTGGCGAAGTTAAGTATCAGTCATACAAACTAAAATTGAAAGGGCCACATGGATTTGATCCCTTATCAAATTGCAAAAGACTGTAATTTAATTAATCAAACATATTAAATCAAGATAATTAAGTTCTTTTAGGAGGTTAAAAAAGTAGCTAAGTAACTTTTACTCTGAGTAAAATTTAAATGAGCTATACTTTTTACTTTTACTTGAGTAGATTTTCATACCAGTAATTTTACTTGTACTTAAGTAAAAGTTCATCAGAGTAATCGTACTTTTACTTAAGTAGAATACTTTTGTACTCTTTCCACCTTGGAAATAACACAGACTGTTTTTGCAGCCTGAGTTCAGCTGAGCGTAACTCATGAGATCAACTGGAAGACTTGTGTTATCTTATTTGCATAATAGTATCTTTTTGTTGGGTGTTTATTCCTAAAACATCCAGTTTCCCTTTAAGTTTCCCTTTAAGTTTGTAATGCAGTGAATGACACAAATTAAACTTTGTAACACTGAAGGAATGTGCATGAGATATGTGACAGTTTAATGTAATGTTGACACATAAAGCTAAATCGTTTCTTTAAGTTTGATAAGTAGGCCTGCAATGGCATGTTTATTGGTTAATGTCAAATTGTCATAAGACATCCCACACAATGTCAACTTTGCATTAAAAATGATGGTAACACTTTCTATGAAGGTCATCCCTATAATGACTTACATATATTTATAACACGATATAATGCGTCCATAAGACATTATAACAATTGATATAATCACTTACAAACATGCATTAGGCGTTGTAGCAAAGTTCATAATGTATTATGAACTTTTGATTTAATGATTTATAACTAATAGTAATACCAGTTTATATCAATGTGCGGCAAGAATCTCCGACCATGTTCCATAACACATTATAACGATGTGATATAAGTGATATAAAATGGAATAATAGCTTATAGTAATGTTTAAAGTTATATAGCATGTCTTTGTTTGCTTTAAGTAAACTGATAAAATGTCTATCACTGTATAATATATTACAGGTGGACATAAAACCATATGAACTAATTATAAGACCTTATAAGACACACATTTTGCGCAGGAAAACAACTTTTATTTATGTTTCTTCATTCATGCATTTTGAACATTTTGCAGTTTAGCACAAAAACACAACATAACATAAATCAAGAAAAATCATTGTCAGGATGGTGAGAGATCGCTCAAGAGTTGCCGACCAACATCATGAAAGAAGAGGCTCAGATGTTGTCACAGATGAATGGCGAGCCTATGGACAGACCCTAACAGATACAGTGGACAATTAAAGACAACCACTTCATCAAACGTAGCCTATTAAAAGACATTTTAAAATAACTGAATGGGAATACAGTTAGCTAGCGCTAACTGCCTTCACTTTTCCAGCAGTTGCGGAAACAACAGACTTAACGGACATACTGTGACCTACACTGCACATGCCAGACTTACAACTTACGAAGTAACTTAAATATTTTCCTCCGCTAACTTTCACCGTCACGTTCTGCTGCTCGCTCTCTCTCATTCATAATCAATTCAGAATCTTCCACGTCCGCATCGCAAAGAAGTAAACTATACTGTATTATACTATAATGTTCACGGAACGCAAATGGCGGAACTGCGGAAGTGCAGCGCCCGGACAGTCGCAGGTGTGCACATAACAGAGACCCGTGATCTCTGTTACTGGTCTGAAACCAGTGTTGTGTTCGAGGCATTTCGCCGCTGCTGAACGAATGACCACGTTACTACAATTTCACACGGTCATCAATATGACTGCGACATTGATTTTCACCTGCAGCAACACTCATCGCTGTTTTGGTTCCTGTGTGCAAAGCGAGTGTGTGTGCCAGCGAAAGAGCGAGAGCGAGCAGCAGTACGTGACGGTGAAAGTTAGCGGAGGAAAATATATATATATATATATATATATATATATATAAAGTTACTTAGTAAGTTGCCCATCAGGCAGACATGTGCAGTGTAGGTCACAGTGTGTCCGTTTAGTCTGTTATTTCCGCAACTGCTGGAAAAGTGAAGGCGGTTAGCGCTAGCTAACAGCTCACCGGTCTGTAAAGCAGTGTAACGTTAGCTAAATTAGTAACGGAGTAATGTTAATTAGTTGCGTGTCATTACTACCTAACTTGTTGAGGAATGAGAACAGCAGGTTGAAGCTAAACTGGTGTCCTGTACACAAACTACATCCTGATAGTTAAGTTAAATTATATTTCAGTGTCCAGAGGAGTCAGACAACTGAGCTGTGACCACGGAGGAGCTGAGGCTACTAAAGTAAATCAGGGATGTAAACTAGTCCTTTTAAGCAATTGAGGAGATATTTCTATTGGATTTTAATGTGCAAATGAAATGCTTTGTAATGATCCAGAAATTACACAGAAAAAAAAAATCTGAACTGTAATCAGATCGAATCTTAAGGTGCCAAGAGATTCTCATTCCTACTGCCCAAACAGTATTCCCATTCAGTAACTTTAAAATGTCTTTTCATATGCTACGTTTTGTGAAGTGGTTGTCTTTAATTGTCCTCCGTCCACAGGCTCGCCATTCATCTGTGACAACATCTGAGCCTCTTCTTACATGATGTTATATGGTTCTCTTCAGTGATCTTTCACCACTCTGAGAATGAGTGTCCTTGATGTAATTAAGTTGTGTTTTTGTGCTAAACTGCAAAATGTTGAAAATTCATACAGATTGTTCATAAAGTGAAGAAAAATAAATAAAAGTTGTTTTCCTGCGCAAAATGTGTCACTTTACTTAAAGCAAACAATTACGTGTTATAAGGTCTTATAATTAGTTCATACGGTATTATGTCCACCTGTAATATATTATACAGGGATAGATATTTTAACACTTTACTTAAAGCAAAGAAAGACCTGCTATATAACTTTAAACATTACTATAAGCTATTATTCCATTTTATATCACTAATTCTAAATGATGACTAAAGTGTATTTATAACAAGGCAGAGTCGTTGGTTACAATGTGTTATGGAACATGGTCGGAGATTCTTAACCCACATTGATATAAACTGGTATTACTATTAGTTATAAAACATTAAATCAGAAGTTCATAATACATCATGAACTTTGCTATAGCGCCTAATGCATGTTTGTAAGTGATTATAACAACTGTTCTAATGTCTTATGGACGCATTATATCGTGTTATAAATATATGTATAAGTCATTATAGCGATGACCTTCATAGAAAGTGTGACCGAAATGATATAATTAACAATTTCACGTTCATGACAGGTGTCATGTCATGGTTATGAAGGTGGCATGTCTTATGCACATCCCTTCAAATCAAGTGTTAACCTGAAATTCTTTTCACCCCACATTGTCAAGACCCGGGCCCAGATCTTCATACATGGATAAGGGAGTTAGCTTGATTTGTTTGTAGATGATTTAACACAAGTCGGGCTTCTTCAGTTCTTCAAAGTTGATTTTAAATGTATCTGCAGCTCATGACGGAACAAAATGGGCAGGCATATTTATAGTTAGCTGGATCATGACCAAGACATTTTAGAGTGAGCTTCCATGTATAAACTCAATTTCAGAAACAAACGACTACAAATACCTAAACAAAAAAATACACAACAAAAAAAAGGGTACGCTCGAAGACCCAATCCAAATATAGTTTTAGATTATAGCAATAAGATATAAACAGAATGTTTCTAACTCGTAAAAGACCAGTGGAGCCAGAAAACACGGCATTAAATTTGACACAATGATAGGAATTTGTTATTAGAAGACTTAAATGCATGACATGTATTATAAGCACCTAACTTGGATTGAAGCAATCAAGTAATTTTAATTTTTAAACACTGTAGATCAAGTATTTTCAGATGAGTGCGGGACTTTTACATACAAATGAACATCTGTTACATTCAATTAATACTGATTAAGCCTCTCACTGCCAGGTAAATCTCTCTGTACTTGCAGTAGAGTTTTTAAATCTGGTGTCTGTGGTGACGTTCCCATGGTGGTACACTAATGATGGTACATTTAATGAACTGTCAAACCAAATTTATTTGTATAGCTTTTTTTTTTACTATGTTACAAAGTGCTTTACAGGGAACAGAAAAAGTCAAACAATAAAAGCAAGAAAAAACAAATGAAAACAATGAGACCATCAAACACACTGTTGTGTAACTGTACAAACACCTCTGTCTCTTTGTGTCTGTCTCCTTATAAGGTGATCTGGTGTTTCCTGTACGCCCTCTACACTCAGCTGTATGTAGCCGGCGCTGTGGTAGCTCTCTTCGTAGAGGTCAACAGTGTCACTCTGCACCTGAGACTGATGCTGAAGCTGGCGGGCGTTCAGTCCTCCTCCTTGTACCACATCAACAAATACGCCAACCTGTTCACCTACGTCGTGTTTCGTTTGATCACCCAGTTCTACCTCACCTGGTACATTGTCCACAATTACTCCTGGCTGGACCACGGTGGTTGCTTTCTCATCTCCATAATGGTGATGAACATTATGATCCTGATCTATTTCTACCGCCTGCTCCGTGCTGACTTCTTCTCCTGGAATAAGAAGTCTGTGGGACAAAACGGGACACATAACAACTCCAGAAAATTTCTCAGTGATTAACTGCGGAACGGAATAATACTACGTTGGTATTTATGGTGGGAGTGTACACATTTTGTTTTATTCAAAATGTAACTAACCATTCCTCGTGACGACAGGTTCCCTTGTTGTGTCTCACTGCCAAAGATCAACCCCCACCCCACACCCGCCCCCCACAAAACAACTTTTGGTGGAACAAGGTGCAGCCTTGTTCAGGCGCTGGTACTTGTGTTGGAAAGTCAGAAATGTGGCTTTTTATGGGGAAAAATACAATGCAACACTACTTTTATTGAAGCCAAAATTCCAGGTTAAGTGAGAATTTTATTAAAGTTTTTTGCAAATATTATTTTCAATGTAAAAGTTATCATGTAACTTAGAATAGGGAAATTAGTTGCTAATTGTAAGAATTTGATGAGAAGATTGACACTCACATGTTTGTATGGCAAAGCCTACATGAAGCTACAGTTAAAAGCCAGTTAGCTTAGATTAGCATAGAGACTGGAAACAGGGGGAAGCACCTAGCCTGGCTCTGTCCAACAGTAAAAAGTCCTCTCATAAAACTATAACTTCTTTTTATACACACATTTTTGTATAAATTAAACTAACAATATATAACATTTATGCTAGCTACGCTAACAGACTGCTGGCTGTAGCCTTATATTTAGCGCACAGACATGAGAGTGGTATCCATCTTTTCATCTAACTCTCAGAAGTGTATTTGCCAAAATATCAAACTATTGTTTTTATTAGATGAAATTTCAACATTATGTAACTTTAAGAGAATCATTTGATATTTGGGTAAATAAGCTATTTCACTTTCTTGATTGATGCCACTCATATCTGTTCACTAAATATGAAGCTACAGCCAGCCTTATCTTAGCATAAAGAAAGGCTCTGTCTTCTAGCTGTTTTCTCTTTTTTCCAGTCCTTCGGCTAAGCTAGCCGGCTGCTGGATACAGCTTTAGTGTACAGATACAAGAGAAGTATTAATCTTCTCATCTAAATCTCTGCAAGAAAGCGAAAAGGTCTGTCAAAAACCTGTGTCTATAAATAGTTTAACACATACATTTGAAATGTGAAATTGCTTTTAGCAGTTGCTAATACTGTAACTATTGACAACCTAGCTATATGTTATCTTTAACATTTGCATGGGAAGCAGTGTTTTTATATAGACCCCTCCCAGGGTGTGTGAACAACCTGCCAGCTGTGATTTTTTGACACTGACTCACATTTTAATAACATGTGTATACAGTACGATCTCTCTCTATGATGCCATTTGTGGCTGAAGAGACTGACCGCGTGGGGCTGAAGCTGGATCTTCCTGCCTTCTAACAGTCTGATAATTGAGCTCATCAGGAAATGGGCACCATAAGAAATCCTTCATAATGAGCAGGTAGCAGCACAATCAGTACTGATATTGCACCACCTGTAGTTAGACTTGTAGATGTAGTGTAATAGAAGAGTTTGGCCAATGTGTGTCCCTCGTGATCCCATATTTAAAAAATTGAAAGACGCCCTTTGGGTGAAGATATGTTTTCTGTTCCTCCTCTCTACTCATAAATGGACATGTACATAGAATTGTGTAAATAATGTCCTTAAATGTGGATTCCTTTTTCATACATCTTAAATGGTAATACAAATAAACACCATTAGTGGACTTCAAATGGTTATTTCCTAGTCATGCCATAAATTGTAAGTTCTGAAAGTGTCATTTACAAGCCTAATAATCAGCACATTTCATTTTCTATCTATGGCCAAGAATGGCCAATGCCAAGAAAGTCCAAACAGACATGGACCGATGTGTCTGACCTGTGTTACAGTGCCTTTACCACAGTGCGTTTTCCAAAAATTTAGAACAAAGCACATAAAAATATAATCTCCGAATAAGAAAGTGTAGATATGGTGCAGAATGACGTCTGTATGCTTTGTAAATGCTGGGCCAAGTAGAGAGAAACATACAGTAAATACATTTGGCCACAACCACAATAATGTATCTTCTATTAAAGAGACAACTGTTTTTTATGAGCGCTGTGTTTTTGGATGGTTGAGTGATATCATGAATTAAAAGAGTATTTAAAATCACAGGGTTGTTGAAGTATGTTTTTGCAATATGTACTCGATTGATGAGGGAAGGTATTGATGTATTTTTTACCTTCATGTAGTCACATTCACACCTGAGAGACTTATGGTAAAGCTATAGTCAGACAAGAATATTCTTAGGTGTCTTAATTGATGTCACAGGGAAAGGTAAGACAGCTTAGAGTAATTTAACTGATCCCATAAGTGTTTTCAGTGTTCTCTTACAAGGTTGAGTCTTACAAGAACTCACTGGCTCCACAGATTACAGTACAACTTATACCTGAGGTGATGTGGAAAACTGTCCTGTGGTCTGATGAGTTAAAATTTGAAATTCTGTTTGGAAATCATCTGGCTTGTTATAAGTGCACAGTGTAAAAGCTAGCATTTGTGATGGTATGTGGGTGCAGTTGTGCACATAGCATGAGTAACCTGCACATTTGTGAAGGCACTAGTAATGCTGAAAAATATAAACAGGTTTTGGGGCAACATATGCTGCCAAGGAGATGACATCTTTTTCAGGGAAGGCCCTGCTAATTTCAGCGAGACAATGCCAAACCACATTCTCCACGTATTACAAGAGCTCAGGTGCTAAACTGGCCTGCCTCCAGTCCCGACTGTTTGGCGCTTTATGAAACGTATGACAAAGGTGACCCCAAACTGTTGAGCACCTGAAATCAAGCAAGAAATGGGAAACATTCCACTTTAAAAATTGCAGTATTCATCAGTTCCCAGACGAGTGTTGTTAAATGCAACACTATGACCCTGTCCCAAATTTTTTAAATCATGTTTCTGGCATCAAATTCAAAACGGGCATATCATTTTCAAAAAACAAAAACATTTTCAGTTTCAACATTTGATAAGTTTTCTTTGTGCTATTCTCAATTAAATATGGTTTTGCACACCATCACATTTTATTCTTATTTACATTTTACACAGCATGCCGACCTTTTTGGAAACAGGATTGTAGCATAAAATACTCGAAGTTTTACTTAAGTACACTACTTACTACTACTACTACTACTACTACTTACAGTAGTAATTAGTTTCCACCATGCTCAAGAGTAACCTGGCAGTAAAACATGTGCAGTCTGTACAAAATCAACTATTTGTCACCTCAAATATTAAATAATATTAATACATGTAAGTAATTATTATATATTAATGTAATAATAACACTAAAGACATCAATGATATTGTGTTAGTGATATTGGTATTTAATGTTATGCATCTTTTGTTCGTATCTTTTTATAAATATTTAATTATTTTACAGTAGGCCTCCATTTATCATACAAAAGAGGCTTAGAGCTCCCTATACAGTCGACCTTTTTAATTGACGGTCTGGAAACAATAAAAGTTATCTGTTTTTCTCCGGTGTGAAATTATTACTAGCATTAAATTAAGTTATATAGAAGTTATATAGTAT
>NC_060166.1:28637715-28674093 GCF_021292245.1 Micropterus dolomieu
AGCGCTGTGTTTTTGGATGGTTGAGTGATATCATGAATTAAAAGAGTATTTAAAATCACAGGGTTGTTGAAGTATGTTTTTGCAATATGTACTCGATTGATGAGGGAAGGTATTGATGTATTTTTTACCTTCATGTAGTCACATTCACACCTGAGAGACTTATGGTAAAGCTATAGTCAGACAAGAATATTCTTAGGTGTCTTAATTGATGTCACAGGGAAAGGTAAGACAGCTTAGAGTAATTTAACTGATCCCATAAGTGTTTTCAGTGTTCTCTTACAAGGTTGAGTCTTACAAGAACTCACTGGCTCCACAGATTACAGTACAACTTATACCTGAGGTGATGTGGAAAACTGTCCTGTGGTCTGATGAGTTAAAATTTGAAATTCTGTTTGGAAATCATCTGGCTTGTTATAAGTGCACAGTGTAAAAGCTAGCATTTGTGATGGTATGTGGGTGCAGTTGTGCACATAGCATGAGTAACCTGCACATTTGTGAAGGCACTAGTAATGCTGAAAAATATAAACAGGTTTTGGGGCAACATATGCTGCCAAGGAGATGACATCTTTTTCAGGGAAGGCCCTGCTAATTTCAGCGAGACAATGCCAAACCACATTCTCCACGTATTACAAGAGCTCAGGTGCTAAACTGGCCTGCCTCCAGTCCCGACTGTTTGGCGCTTTATGAAACGTATGACAAAGGTGACCCCAAACTGTTGAGCACCTGAAATCAAGCAAGAAATGGGAAACATTCCACTTTAAAAATTGCAGTATTCATCAGTTCCCAGACGAGTGTTGTTAAATGCAACACTATGACCCTGTCCCAAATTTTTTAAATCATGTTTCTGGCATCAAATTCAAAACGGGCATATCATTTTCAAAAAACAAAAACATTTTCAGTTTCAACATTTGATAAGTTTTCTTTGTGCTATTCTCAATTAAATATGGTTTTGCACACCATCACATTTTATTCTTATTTACATTTTACACAGCATGCCGACCTTTTTGGAAACAGGATTGTAGCATAAAATACTCGAAGTTTTACTTAAGTACACTACTTACTACTACTACTACTACTACTACTTACAGTAGTAATTAGTTTCCACCATGCTCAAGAGTAACCTGGCAGTAAAACATGTGCAGTCTGTACAAAATCAACTATTTGTCACCTCAAATATTAAATAATATTAATACATGTAAGTAATTATTATATATTAATGTAATAATAACACTAAAGACATCAATGATATTGTGTTAGTGATATTGGTATTTAATGTTATGCATCTTTTGTTCGTATCTTTTTATAAATATTTAATTATTTTACAGTAGGCCTCCATTTATCATACAAAAGAGGCTTAGAGCTCCCTATACAGTCGACCTTTTTAATTGACGGTCTGGAAACAATAAAAGTTATCTGTTTTTCTCCGGTGTGAAATTATTACTAGCATTAAATTAAGTTATATAGAAGTTATATAGTATCTTTGCAGACTCTCTACTGACATTTTCCTTAACATGACCTTATTTTCTCTTAGTCTTACCTTTACTGTTTTGCTTTAAAAAAGGGACGGTAAAAAACAAAGGATGTAATAGAGAAGTAGAAAGAGGTATGCATAAATAAATAAGAATAAAATCAAAATAATATAATATACAAGAAAAATGATGAATTTGTTTTACAATTTCAGATAGACAGACAGACAGACAGACAGACAGATAGATAGATAGATAGATAGATTTTTCTGTCTTTCCCAGTTTCCGCTTATTCCTCATGTCCTCCAGCAGGGGACCAAAGAGAGAAAATGGGGGAGGGAAGAAGAAAAACCTCTAGGGAACTGAGTCAGCAGCGCGTCCAGTTGGCTGCTCCAGCTCAACTTCCGTGGATCTGCTTCAGCTCTGTTCACCGCAAAACACTTTAATACTTTACTAAGACCTTGAATGGGTTGATATTAGATTAAGAAGCATCTGTGGACGGAAAAACAAGCCGCAACGCAGAAGAGAGAAGTGGAGACCATCCCGTCTCGCTGAGGTAACATCTTTAGACTACTGAGTTTTTGCAACTTGAATATGCTGTTTAAAAAAGAAGTTTGATTTAGCCGTGAATGTGTAACTCGCAATGGTCTTCTTCGTAACGTGTACTTCACATGGAGCTTGGATGTAAGATTGAGCTTTAAGGGTGCCTGCTTTCAACTTTATGGTGGACCAAACCAAATCCAGTCAATTAACGTTAGTTCTTCTTCTTCTTCTTCTTTTTCTTCTTCCTCGCCAGGAGATTTGATGAACAATAGGATTAAAACAGATCTACACTGTAAGTGGATCAACACTGATTACATCTTGTCTGGTCTGGCGCTGTATTTGGTCATGTATCTACACAACAAATGTTTTCTCTCATTAGAGTACAGCCTAATGTTTGACTTGGGTCTCTGCCTGGCTCTCTCTTTATTTCCAGGCAGCTTCTAGGCACTGTGACTGACAGGAGGTAGGTTTGTGTATTTTGAGGGTACAGTCTGTGATCTGGTTGCCTTGGAAAATTACAGCACATATAACTTGAGACAAAGATAACAGAGCTGATATATCCCTGATTTAATAAAAACAAATAGTTTGTTTCACTGAAAAGTGGTGAGTCAGTTTCTTTGTGCTGTTTGGGACTAACATTTTAATTACAAGGCAGTGATTATTAATCTCTTTTATGGTATTTCTTTCTAATTATCTTTTAATATAAACATAGCTTTTTATACATGTCATGAATGTCCAGAGATTTACATCCACTTTAGTTCAGATGAGATATTTATTGTCCCACAAGAGACAAAACAAAACGATGAAAACCGAAAAGAGCTGTAACTAATGATCATTTTCATTATTGAGGTTGATTGTATCTGTAAAATTTGAGAAAATAGTGAAAAATGCTGATTGCAGTTTCCTAGAATCCAAGGTAATGTCATCAGATGATCTTTTCTGTTCAACCAACAGTTGAAAACCCAAAGATATTCAGTTTACTATGAAAGGAGACCAAGAAAACCAGGAAACATGCTGTGGCTGGGTGGGTACTGTCCTTTAGTATCCTTTGGGCTCTGCTCAGGCACCTCAACCTCACCGATATCACTGATGCTCGGGAGATGGGTACCAATGGGTACCAAATCAGTCATACATCTTCTGTGGATCAATAAATAATTGATGTTTCAGCTTTAGTACCAACATTTTAAATAAAATGTATATGTTAAGTAAATTAAAAGTTGTAACTTGTTAATTAAAAGTCTTTGGGGTTTTGGAATGTTGGTTGGCCAAAACAAGTAATTTGACAACATCTTAATCGATAAATGATTTACTTACTAATTGTTTCAGCTCTAACATTAAGTACTATAGAATCTAAACCAGATCCCCGACTGTAACAAGAAAAAAACAAAGCACCAGTTCTAATGGCGGCATGGTAGTCCAGTGGATAGCACTGTGGCCTCGCAGCAAGAAGGTCCCGGCATTTCTGTGTGGAGTTTGCATGTTTTCCCTGTGTCTGCTTGGGTTTCCTCCGGGCGCTCCGGTTTCCTCTACCTTCAGAAACATGTTAGGTTCTTCAGTGCCATTGACCAGACCTGTTATAGGTTGGTCCTGGGCTATGTTCAGCGGCTGTCCAATGCTCCCTTAAGGGATTGGTTAATACAGAGAGTGAATTTTGCAACATGTATGTGTATGTGACAGTAAAGTACCTTTACCTTGAATGATTGGGCCTAAAAATCCTTCACTGCAGTGTGGATGTTATGAAGAAACAGTATTAACTAGTTCAGATGTCAGGTTGTTGATGCTGCTCTCTTTCTCTCACTACATGTCCCTTTTTTATAAACATTTACCTCGAAGATTCATGTCTGTCCGTGTCTCAGCCATGAGTGTTCTTCCTCCTGTTCGAAAGGACCGCATCATCGCTAAGCTCCCTCAGGTAAAATCACAATAGCCTTGTTGTCCATCATCACTCTAATACAATGTACACCCTCACAAATTTTTCTTCCTACCTTGTAGTATTTCAGGAAAGAGGCAGCTCTGCACACTAAGGAGGATTTCAACAATAAAGTGAAGACCGCCTGCCAGGAGCAGCGCACCGGCACTGTGGGGTGAGCACAGGAACCAGAAGCTGGATGAGACTGGCTGTGGGGCTTTTGTTGCACTTATTAACTTGTTGTTTCATCTTTTATTCTTCTCAGCAGATTTAAAATCGCTAAGGTCATTGTTGTGGGTGACCTGGCTGTGGGCAAAACCTGTCTGATTAATAGGTAAGCAGGGTGAGGTGCAGCTCTGGGAAATAAATAACCTAAACAAGAAGGAACTGAGAAAACATGTGCCTCCAAGCACAAGTTATTTTATTGTTAAAACGTGTAGAAATGTTAAATCTGCATCTGGATCCAGGTTTTGCGTTAAATACACACAGAAAATACTGTACTTAAAGGGTAACTTAAGTATTTTGGACCCTATTTTTTAGTTTGTGTTATTGTGTTGAACGGTTAAAAACACCAAAGTCACACAATAACACAAACAAACCAACTGATCAATGCAGCGGTAGACCAGAGAGGTAAAATTACTGTTTTCCTTAATGGTGTCCATTGACGTTATTACTGTCGAGCAGTTAGAATCCTGGACCTGTCTATTTCCTGACTGAAGATGAGTTTTATGTTTTCAGATTTTGCAAAGATGCTTTTGATAAAAACTACAAGGCAACAATAGGAGTTGACTTTGAGATGGAGCGCTTTGAGGTGCTGGGCGTTCCTTTCAGCCTACAGCTGTAAGTCTTCAGTATTATGCATAAAACAAAGTCAGTAAACGGAGTCTGTCTGATGTGATGTCGCTCACCTGTCTCTCTCTATGTCTCAGGTGGGACACTGCAGGCCAGGAGAGGTTCAAGTGCATTGCTTCGACATATTACAGAGGAGCTCAAAGTGAGAGATTTGTGTGCTTTACTGTGGCAAACTAAAAATAAACTAAATACTCTCCTCTTTCCATGTACACATTGTTTAACATAATGTCAGGCAAGAAGCTGTGTTTGTATTACTGGTGTGTCACAGCTGCATTCAGTTGCTGACATGTTGAAGCAACACTCTGAAGTGTTTTCGTTGATGAAATATCTTCTTTTCTTCCAGTTGTGATTATCGTATTTGATGTAAATGATGTTGCTTCTTTGGGCCATGTGAGGTGAGCTTATTGGTTACATGTAGATTATTTGTACTCTTACAGTTTTGGTTCCAGCTGGAGGATTTAAACTTGCCTTTTTCTGTCTGCAGGCAGTGGCTCGAAGACGCCTTGAAAGAGAATGACCCCACCAGTGTTCAGCTGTTCCTCGTTGGCACAAAGAAAGACCTGAGCGTACGTCTTTAAACTGTTTGATGTGGACATGCCTGTGGACATTTCTGTGTCTTTTACTGGAGTCAATTGTTTGGATCGCTGCCAGCAGCACAAAGCGTTTGTGTGCTGGCTCAAGCCTCAGGAATGTAGTTTCTCCATCCTTCACTAGACTCCCAAAACATTTCTGATAGAGGTGGAAATAATGGGCATACCTTTCTATTTCATGAAGTTTGTTATGCTTCTTGAATTATCTGAAATATTTATCTCTTTTTTTACTTTGTTGTGCTTTTTCAATTTCATAATTTCCCAGAGCCCAAAGTGACCTCATCATATGTCTTGTTTTGTCTGATCAGCAGTCCAAAGCCTAAAGATATTACATTTCCGGAGATATAAAACAGAGAAAAGCAGCAAATCCTCACATTGGAGAAGTTGGAACCAGGACATGTTTGGCATTTTTGCTTTAAAATGACTAAAAGATTAGCTTAGTTATCAAATTGATTAGTTGACTAATTATTCCAGTTTTAGTTACAATAGTCTGGTTACAGTCCTAGCTGCTGTGTTATACACTATTCTACCCTTTTATCGATTTATCAAATAAGCAAGAAAATAATTGTCAGATAATTGATAATGAAAACAATAGTTGCAGATTTAGTATAAAGATTCCTTTTGTGTTTAACTGAATTATATCTAACTTGGTCTCTCCTGGTTTCTCGGACAGTCTCCAGCTCAGTATTCTCTGATCGAACAAGATGCCCTCAAACTAGCACAAGAGATCAGAGCAGAGTATTGGGCCGTGTCGTCACTGACAGGTGAGTGTCTGGATTTAAATACAGTGAAATTAACAGTGGTGATAACCTCACCACAGACTTAGGGACTGTTTGCAAACTATTGGGGGAGGTAAATTCTTTTTGCTGAAGGGAGGGTAGTCTGATTTTTGTTTTGTTGTTGTGAGATTTACTGTAAAAAAAAACAAAACAACTGAATAGTTACATCAAAAAGATTCCTTTTATGTGCACCATTGATTTAAAGGTGCATTTTCCATATGCAGATGGTAACAATCCTGTCTCTGTAATAAGGCTTTATTTTTTAGTTACTAGTAGAATCAATGTGTCAGTTATGGAGAACATGGATCTATATACTTAGTAGAGATTGAAAATTTTCCCTCTAAAGAGCATGCCATTTGTTTCACTAGGCAACAATTGCCCTCACTTTATTTTGCAGAACAGAAACAGAAATATGTAAAGTTTGAATTTTGAAAACTTTGATTAAAAGGTAGAAGGTTCGAGCTTGTGTACATCAAAACTTTGGGGGGAGAAGTTAACTAGCTGGGGTCGGAGCTAAAAATTGCAGTGTTTTCTTAACTGCAACAACAAAGCATCTGATGTACAGCTCGGACTAGATTCTTCTCCGCGGCTAAAATGATGGATAAAACATGTTTTCTCAGAAACAGTGGAAATCATTGAACGTAATATGTTCTGTTCTATGTTAAGCAACATTGAGGATTTTCAAAAAATTTAAGTGGGAATACAGAATGTAGAAAAAACACTTCTGCTCTTCATCCTTCGCAATGAGTTGAGACATTATGGAGGAGGGTTTGGCAGTAAAGGAGGTTCAAAACAAATCCAAGTTTCAGCCCTCCTCCCAATTCCAGTAATTTTCACACAGTTCCTTACTGGTCTACATCTTTTCCATGCTGTAGGGGAAAACGTGAACAACTTTTTCTTTCGAGTTGCATCATTGGCATTTGAAACCAACGTTCTCGCAGAGTTGGAGAAAAGTGGATCGAGGCAAATTGGGGATGTTGTCAGTGAGTATCCAAACCAAAGTCTCGCTGTAATCACGAAAACCATCACATTTGTCCCATAGTTTAACACCCAGCTGATCATTTGTTTCAGGAATTAACAGCACTTCAAACAATCTGTACGCTGCTTCAAAGAAGAAACAGCCGAACTGCTGTCAGTAAGAATGGAGGGAGGATTTTAAAGTCAAAGGAGCAGAATGAATGAAATGAGGATTGTTTTTTTCTCAGTGGAAAGACTGTGGCTGCTCTCCAGCTCATGGGAGGGATTTCTATGGTTGAAGTAGGAGGAGGGACGCTGGAGTTTTACTTCCTGACATATTTGAGTTCAGTTTTTCCTTTCCTCTGTGGGATGTGGATTCTTGTGGTGTTGCTCAGTTTAACTTGTCTGGAGTGAGAGTGACACAGCAATTACAAAAATAAAACTGGTACTGCAGAGATGCCAAAGAATGGATGTTTTTAACATGGTGAATGGTGAATGCTTACTTTACTTAAGTCTTGAAATTAATATTCATTTTCTCTGCTGTAGTTTGTTTAACAATTAAGATTTTTCTTCACAATAATACTTGGGTTTATCTTTTAAGTCTGTATTAAAATTTTACTTGGTACTTGATCTCTTTTTATAATTTTGTAGATCAGAGGTTCCTAAACTTTCTGTAAGAAGTAAGATTATAAGGAAAAAAGCAAAGATTTGAGGAAAGTCTGAAAAAAATAAACAGAGTTTTGTGTAGCTTTCCTATCTAGTTAATCTTCTCAAAACCCCTCAGATATACCTTGTGACCCCTTGTGGGGGTCCTGACCTCCATGTTGGGAACCATTGTTTTAGATGCAGTCTTGGATGTTTTTTATCTGCAGCATATGCTTCATACTTTACATACATGCTTTTTGCTTTTTGTTTACAGTATAATGACTGAATTTGGATTAAACTGAAATTGTGAGTGTGAATATTATCATTTATTTTCTTGAGAATTTCTCATGGTATGTTTTTAAATATAATAAAATAAACATTAAAAAAGAGGACAAAAGACCTTTCAGTGATTTGAAAATAAGAAACATTTATTTTAAGAAAATTATTTAGTTGAACTCACAGTACAGCTTGTGTTAGTTGAAAAGATGTCATATTAAACAGAGATTTCACTCTCTTAAAAAATACAATGTCTATGCAGATCAGATTTCCTCACCATCTCCGTCTTAGAAAATATCACTATTCCCCTTTTCTTCTTTACAGAGGTAATAAAAATGTTTTGTTGTTCAGTTGTTGAAGTTTTTGAAGGATTCAAGATACTTTCGATCAATTAGGCTCTGGAACTCTTCGGGGATGCAGTGAGAGTATTTGTAATTTTCTTTAATCCACTTTCCTCCCTCAGTGTTCTCGATGGCCACAGCTGCCACACCTGCAGGAAACAAAGTGTGATATTTGCATTAAAATGATTAGGATCAATTACTCTGACCATCTTGACTGACCTACAACAGTGGCACCCAGCCTCTCCACCAGTTGGATCGCAGCCTTCATGGTGCCACCAGTCTCTATCCATTGGTCCACTAACAGCACCCTCACACCTGCAGGAAGGAGTCAAGTTACTTAGATCCACAGAATCTTAAAAACAAATCTTTATTGAAGTGTTCACATTGTAAACAAAGTCAAAAGACAATGAATACACTACATATTTTTATAAAGAGGACACAAAGAGAGAGAGAATAGCAAAAATTCTTTCTCTCAGAATTAAGAAAAATATAATTACAATCTTTCTGAAAAGGAAAGTGTAATTTATTATACTCCATCTAGTACAATACAAAGCAAACAACACAAAAAATGTAGTGTTACATAACATAATATGGTGTATACATGTATAAATGTAAATATGCACAAAAAACCTGTAAATCTAAATTAAATCAACATCTGATTCTGCTCCATCAGAGAAAAACAAAATATCAAATCCTGAAATCTGACCCGGTCATGAAAAATGAATAAATAAATCTCTAACAATAGTCTTTCGAAGTCCTAGCCAGTATTTTTTGGCAGGAAAAAAAAGACAGCAATGGAATATTTTTGTGTTTGTACAAGAGATGATCTTTGGTGTATTAAAGATGATTAAAAGAGAATCTAACTCCAAATTCCAAATGATGTCAAAGATATGTATCATAATCATAGAGCAACATGTTCTGTATCTTTAATTCACACGTTAACACTAGAGGGTGCCACAGGAATGGACATGAAGTACATAAAGAAACCTGTGGTTTAAACTGTTTTATTGTGTTCAAGATTAGGACAATTTTAGAGCTGCAACAATTAGTCTATTAGTTGATTGTCAGAAATGGCAATAATTTCCATGGTTTCAGGTAGTAATCTTTGGGTTTTGGACTGTTGGTTGAATAAAATAGCAATTTGAATTGATCACTTTGGTCTGTGGAAAATTATTAAAGACGTTGTGAATTGACCTTTTTTAGGCTATACGATTAATCGACCAAATAATGAACAGATTAATTAATTATGAAAAAACATTGATTAATTGTTATTTATGAATACATAAGAAATGAGTATGCTATAGCCTGGTCAAAGTCATCCTCAAATCTTCAATTTATGTTTAAATTATTTTAATTTTACATATAAAAACAGCTGTGCATTGAAGCTTTCAATACAGTGGTTTGGTGCCACATGATGATCTAAATAATCACACATCCCATGTATAGCATTTTGCATTGAAATTATCCCAATAAAAGACTAAATATTTACAAAAACATAAATCTAAACCTATTGATATCATTGTCAGCACTCACAAAATGTGTTCTTTTTCATATTTGAGACTGTAGCTCTCAAGCTACAGCTTTAGCTGCTGTAGCTTTGAGGTTGCCAGCTGGGAAAACATTCATCTTCTCAACAGAGATAAGTGACATGGTTAAAGGTTAAAAAACAAAGGAAGATTAACCTGGGTTTAGCACATCCAGCCTTACTTCCAAAGTCTTGTTTCTTCCCGTATAGTCAGTGTAGTTTTGGGTTTGGGTTGCGACACACAGGTGTCCTGCTTTGCGGACAGCCAGAAAACCTTTTCCGAGGGTGGTGGCAACAGAAGCCCCTGAAAAAACACATCATAAACATGCATCCACACTGACAGAATCAAAAATGATTCCCTTTTGAGGCTAACCCTTAGTTTGAATCAGATGAAGTATGCTTTCACACGCTGTCATGCTAAGAGGCAGGATTCAGAAGTGCCAAAATATCTAAATTTAGAATCTGTGCCTGGGGGCTCCTCCTGACTGTACGTAAGAGCACACAACTGTTTCTTAAAATAAAATGAGTGTGAGACACCAAGTGTGATTGCTCTTAACCTACCATTTACTTCGCTTCATAAATTGATTTGGTTTGTTTTCTTACCAAGAATGAATCCCATTGCATCTATCCCGGCTACCAGGTCAATGGTGTTGTTGTGAAATGGAATGAGAAGGTCTTTGACACAATCTGCAAGAGCCTGAATTCAAGTGCAAAGACAGTAAATGCACAAAATGCAAAGTGTGCATGTAATATACACTCACAGCTTTACAGCTTTACAGTTTTAAATGAGTTTTTTTTCAGTGATAGGGAAGACAGTAGACAGTATCAACAGCTCAACAAACTGCTGGGTAACTAGAAATCATTCCTTCTTTACCGTCATACCTGGGAGTTGCAGTAGAGTCTGGACGGGTCCAGCCAGGCAAACTTTGGTCCTTTTGTGTTGGGTGCCATCAGAGAAAGGTACCATCCTTTATGCCTGTCTGCAGGAATGGCCAACACATCCATTTGAAAAACACCACTTGTCTGCGCTGAGAAACTGGGGTGACTGGAGTGACTGGACTGTGAATGAGACAGAGAGTCGCCCATATCAGGTTCCAGTGGGGCGAATGGTGGGTGGGAGCGGGCTGTTTACAACACTAAAGTTAGTTACTTACGTCCCTGCAGTCAGTGCAGTGTTTTTTCTTATTCAAAATCAAGTCGACTAATGATTTGATGACCAATCTCTGCCTCGCCAACCGTGCTCAATTACCTTTGTGACTGATAGCTCAGATAATAAATTTGCTGCAAATGAGATAAGTTTACAGATGTTTAGCGTTTTTTTTAATTGCTGTTTCTGCTGTCTTGCATCGACCTCCTTGCTTTGAGGTAGTTTTGCCATTAATTAATCATACCAATGTGTTGTTTGATTTAGTTCATCTTCTACAAATCCTGCACAATTTACATCACTGCAGACTATTGTCTAAGGCACACCAAAGTGTTTTAATTGCTTTAATGCATGTTTCTTGCATTTCAGGCAGCCATTACTTTCCGTTCATTTAACTACAGTGTACGAATATAATTTTACAGAGACTTAAAGAGTAGATAATTATCAAAACTGACATTATTGACACTCAATGAAAAACTGTGTAATGGCCCAACTTGTTTTTGAACGTGGTTTTAACAGATAACATTGATTAGCAAGCTAAATGAGGATATATTTTTAGGCTATTACATTTAGACACAGCTACAGCTCATATGTGGAATGTCTTTTCACTGAAATCACAATTACCCTTTTAAACTAGTCCTCACATAGGAATCTGTTAGTTGTCAACATCTTGACCCTGATGTTCTGTTTGGGGTCACAAAGACCCTTTAGCATCTTAAAAAACACACCCAGCATTGTTCTTACAGAAAGTTTGGGAACCTATGATCTACAATATTATGAAATATGCATAGAATGTGCCATTTCTATCTACATACACCGTGGGTCCTCTTACATGGAAGTCTCCATGGTACGCCGCCATGTTTCTACAGTAGCCCAAATGGACAAACTGCTCTACAGAGCACGTTTCCTCACTACATTGAATCAGAAGAGATTATTTGGACAAATGGAGGCCCACGCATATTATTTAGCACAAGAGCCGACAGAGTCAGCCACCGTAGCTTCTTCTGCACGCTTGAAATGGGAGGGGTGAGCAGTGACTGATATAATGAATAATCAGAATTAGGGCTGAACGATTAATTACATTTATAAGAGATTTTGTAATTGCAAAGGCTGCCATAACACTCTGGTCACATGACACCCAAGAGTCAACCAATCTGCAGATGAAGCATCAACTTAGCACATGACGCTGTAATTTTAGTACCTTGACTTGTTGTACAATGGGCTTAAGCTTGACAGAAGCTGACGACACTACAAAAACTTTAGTGTCACACAGAGAACGAAAATAGCACCCGCCGGTTACCGTGGTGATGGTGGATGAAATCGTCGGGCCATCCGCCGCTTTTGGGGTCTGTAAAAATGCACAACAGAAAGACCCGTGAAGCCTATTGTGGCGATCGGCGCATGCGCCACACACACACACACACACACACACACACACACACACACACCAGTCAGCTCAGGAAATATCTGTGAAATGGCGTATCAAACCAAACTCACAAGTCCCAATAAGGCCCAGTCTGTCCCGAGTTACAGCATGGTTGCCAGTGCGCTGCTTACCAGCATCGGAGGCTGCGAGGGTGGGGAAATCCGGTGTTGTCGGAGAATTAGGCAACTAAGCTTTTCTATTAAACACCAGAGGCTTCGTCTTCACTTCGTTGGCCAACTTTTGAATTGAACCTCAAACTGAGTATTGCTTGTTTTCTTACAAGGATATAGAAAGATGGACTCCTAGGAGATTTAAACTGATATAAGGACTCATTAATTGGTGGTTGAACTGTGGGTTTTTGAGCGCAAGCTGTAGCCTGTAACACACTGTGGTACGTTTAGTTTTTCTTGTTGTCTATAGGTAGGCCTACCTGATGATACTATATCATATTATTTAATGCCATGACTTGACTCTCAAATTATCTTTCTCATATTATTAAAATTTGATAATTCTTCTCCACCATTGCTCATGCATTTCATGCATCACCTAATTTCATCACAACACAGGCCCAACCCACAAGAAAGAACAGTGTATGTTTACTCTATAGATCTAATATTGTGTTGGTCATACTATACACTGATGTAATGCTTGTCCGTTTTGAATAATACATAAGGTAAAGAGCTTAAAAATTAATCGCATATTAAATAGCAATATTGATAAAAAAAAATTTTAGATTATTTTTCAACATTTTTTTCCCTCCTTAAATCTTTATTGCAAAAAGAGAAATAAAGTGTATATAGGACATAAAGAAGTATACAGAACTTTGATTGGTACAAAATTACGTATTGCATGTATATATATATATATATTGCAAACATGTAATGTGTAATATGGTTGTAACGGTTAATTTGCTGCCCATGTAGAGTGAACTACATGTCTGCATGTTATTTATATGCTCTGATAATGCTAATGTAACACATCTTTGTAGTAGCATCCATGTTGATTCTACATTCCGACTTAAGAGTACATGAACACATGAACTCAGGAAATGGGACCATCCGAGGAGCACATGAATGCACAGTAAGCTGCTGGTTGCAATTCGCAACCCTCACCACTAGATGCCACTAAAACTTACACACTGAACCGTCATGACTTTTACTAATTTTATGAAAATTGGTTATAAAAATGATACGAATAAAATAATAAAATAAAATAATAATAATAAATAAAATACGATTGATTTTCGTTGAAAGTATACTTTACATATTACTACCCTCCTAAAAAAGTCTATTTAGATTTCTGTCAACAAACTCTCAAGTGATGAAACACAGATATTAAAGAATTTGTTATTTTTTGTAGGTGGTCACTGGACTGGAGAAACTGTGGCTGATGATCCTTTAAAAATTATATTGCCTCAGGTTGTTATTCTAAATCCTGCTCAGAGCGGCGGTCTTCAGGTGTTTAGAATCGCCAGAGGACCTGTGTCTAAATAAGCTCAGGTGGAGATCTTGTTCCCTGTTCTCAGACTGGAAATGTTATTACAGTTATTAAATCAACAGATCTGAAATATCATCCTAGTTTTGTTCAACAGAGTTCAAGCTGAGTGTTCACCTTTCTGCTAACATAACTGTACTTTCCCACAGTTTTGTCTTAGGTGTATCTCAAACCAAATGAACTTACAGTGAATGTAACTGCTCAAATGCTTTTGTTTCCACGTTTGCATGTTTTTTGCACACTTACAAGATTTACAAGGTAATAAATCTGAGCAGATAGTGCTGTATTATCTCATGGTGATTTGAAGGTTTTAATGTGTATAGTCGTGGAAAATCTTATAGAGAAATGCTTAAACCTAAAATAACAAATGTTTTGGCCACTTGGGGGCAGGCTGTAAACACAACACTGACATAGATAATCATCACCTTTCAAGTGATATTGTTAACTTATTAGCAAACAGTTGCTCATTTACACATCCAGCAGATATAGAGCAACATTAGCATTCACTGGGAGTCATTTTTGTCCACCTGGGCAAACGCAAGTCCAATATTCATTCTTCTTTATCTCTGATTTTGGTGCTAAATGCTCCAGAATGTCCACACCAGCTAGCTGCTAACATTGTCTGTCTTCCGTTCGGTGCTGGGAAGGTTGGGTTCAAGTGGGTTTTTAGGAGCTTTTTTTTGCCTACAAGCCACCCACTGATGCCAGAAAACAAACAGATAAGAGCAAAGAGATTAAATCAAATAAGTAAAGTTGTGGGACGTTAAACCAAAATAATGAGCTGAAGGATGCTATTAAGCTCTGAGTTGAACTGAAGAGTAAGGTAACAATTCTCTGTGGTTTCTTCACTAACTTGCATGTCACACATTCATTCACCCAAAACACAAAAAAGATGAAGAAAGAGAGTTTTAAGATGCAGTTTTAGCAAAAACATGCCGATTATGGCACTGGGACACTGTAGACGGATCACTGTTGAGTTTTTCAAAAGTTTAATGCAGTGATCACCACAAACTTTCTTACCATCCCTATTATATTGGGTGGTTGCCAAAAGATGCAACCAACTATCTGCAGAAGTAGATCCAACTAAAGTGAGAGGAGAAGGAAAATATCCCTATAATGTGGGTAGACAGAACCTTTAACACACTCATTGGACTTCAATGAATTTGGGCGAGTTTCAATAGAGGAATGCATTTTAGTTCTTCATGCATGTTCAGTATACGTACTTGTAGCACTTTTCATACATATTACCATCATTTATACCGATGAGGTAACTGCACTCCCTATTAACGTTGCAAGAATCATCCTGCATCTGTAAACTCTGCAGGCTCATCAGCATGATGCACCGAACTCACAGAAAGGTGTCCTTGAGTCAGACACTGACTCCTCAAGTCATTCGGGGGACGCTGTTCTGCAGCTGGCCTCTCTGTGGATGAAATGCACAATGGAGCAAATGAATGGAGCCTTACTCAGCAGGAATAAATACAATACATATTTCATTAAGTGTCACCTATCTGTTTCACTGTGCGGTGTTAGTCGACTCCAACTCTTTCCTGGTGAACAGCAGGATTATTTGCCTCATTTTGCCCTAAATCCTTCCTGCAGAGACCACTTTAATTCATGAGAAACTTTTCTTTTTTTTCTTTGCCCTCCCTCAAGATTTGGTCGGATGTTGCCTCTGGTGATTTTACATCATTTCTCTCCGCCTTCCAACAATCCGATTTCAGTGCCTTGAGTAGGCTGGATCTCCACCTCTAGAGCTCCCTGTAAGACCAACCATGTGACAAAACACTGGGCTGATTAGAGAACCCAACCTGACAAGAGGTTTTTCTTTTCTTTGGGAATGGCCACTTGTTCACAGATGCAGAGGACAATGCTGTGCACCACTTTCTTATCTCGTGTGATTTTAGTGAGAATTTAGGTCAGATTGATCAGCAGCAACTCTGCAGCTTTTAAAACATTGAGTTAATTAGTCAGAAAATAAAAAGAATAATTTCATGTCTACAAGTCACTAACAAAACAAGTGCTATATAAAAGTGGAGACATCAGAAAAAATAATAATTATTGAGTCTTTTTCAGGCTATTGAGACAAATCAAACAGACTACAGTATAGAGAACACATATATACACACTATGAACAAAAACAGGCAGATTAAGACAATAGTGCAATGAGCAGAGTGAAAAGGATGTGGGAGAAAAATTATTATTACCATTATTGTTATTATTATGTACATGTTGGAGGTAGATGTGATATACAGGTGCACATACACATACAAGCATACATGTACACAGTGTGATGAGTGCAAAGAGTGCTGGAATAAATAAGTACTATGTGTGGTGTTATGTACATGAGGAAGGTGGATTGGTTTCCAGTATATACAATATAGAATATGAACAGTATGAGCAGCTCTGAAATAGAGAATGATGAATATATAGTGGTAGGCAGTAAAAAGGTGGCAGAGTTACTGGGTGAGTCAGTGTCATTTTTATTTAATATGAATAAATGTTCTTAATTTTCTTCCCATTATAAGGTCAACATAATCATATTTGGAGATATTTGACTGACAGAGAATTTGGTTTTGACCACTTTGATAACAGAAGCAAATATTTAATGGCTAAGACATCACATTTTAACATGATGTAATCCAATAAAGAAATCATAGTTTTGGAGGCAATATGAAGCTAATTTTGGACTAATTCTGCTGATAGGTAGCCCTCCGTGCCACACAGTCAATTGATCACTCCATTATTTTAAGGAGTTTTGTCTGAATACAACCAATCAGTTGAGCCTCAGTCTTGTGGTCTGTCCTTCAGTCAGTGGGGTTTGCGTGTGACAGCACCAACCTTTCTCCACATTCCACAATGAAAGAGTTTTGTCCCTACATTGTGATTTAGGTCATCGCCAATTCAGTGCTTGTTTTGTAGCATTTGAAAGATGTCCAATCTCCTGGGTTGGCACAATCACCCCATGCTTGTTACCATGGGGAGTGGGGTGAGCTAGAACCTCCTCCTTGCGTGTTCCCAAAGTAAATCTCCACTTTTGGGGGGCTGGGCTGAGGGGGGTTGAGAGGTAACCTGCGGTCATCTCTCTCTGCAGCGAAATATGCTGGAGGTTCGCGCTCCACACACCCACAGATTAACCCTCTCCTCTCCGTCTACATGTTTTAATTCAGTGAAGTACTGGTGGGTAGCCTAATATCTACTCTCATCGGCGGTCTGTGATTATGTAGGACAAAGATACCCTACCCGGGCTGGAAATCTAAAGAGGTTAATTCGGCTGACTCCTCCCAGCGTTGCCATTTATCGTATTAATAATCACACCACTTGAGCTTCTCCTTAAAAGTGGGAGGGCTGCTCGAGAGCGCCTAAAAACGCTAGGAGCTGTCTCCGTTACGCGAGGTGCTGAAAGTGCCACTCGCCGCATCATGTGGTCGGTCTTCTTTGTCTTTCTGTCTTATCTGGACAGAAACTTCGTAAAGGGCGACTTCCTGAGCCGCGCTTTGGACGCAGAGAAGGAGAGCAAAGACATGTTCTCCATGCTCAATGGCACCTTTTGCGCAAAAATGTCAACCGTCAGGGAGAATTTCCTCTACCAGGTGTCAGACGGAGCCGAGGCGGTGCGCTCCGTTGTCAGTCCCGCCGGGAAGCTTGTGACCTGCTCTGTCGTTGTGAACCAGATGCTGGTGAAATCGTTCATGCACGAGTGCAGGTTGGGACTGACAAGGCAGAGAGCCGGGCGGCAACTGGAGACGCGTTTTTCACGCATGGATGAAGCTAAACTGATGTGCCGGGATTTTAAAGAACGGTCGGAACGCAGAGGCAGGGTGAAGCGTCGCAGCGATGACCCCGCGATGAAAGAAAAGGTTTTAAAAAGATCCAAGAGAGGCTTTACTTATCCTGGGACCCTGTGGTGTGGAGCTGGAAACATGGCTGATCATTATGACCAGCTCGGTAGGTTATTCCAGTAAGCAAATTAAGTTAAATGTGCGCCTTGTGTGAGTGTGTGTCAAAGATCCACCGGTTTAATAATTCTGATTGTTGCAGGAGAGTTTGCACAGACCGACAGCTGCTGCCGTATTCATGACCACTGCCCTCATGTCATCCACGCCTTCTCCTCAAAGTATGGCCACACTAATTTCAAGTGGCACTCCATCTGCCATTGTGACTGTGATACTGCGTGAGTACAAAAAATACTTTTGTTGATTGTTGATGCATTTTCACTTCAAGTCTTACGACAAAAATGGTTTCTGCTTGCATGCAGTTTAATTCACTCTAAATTGGACCAGTTTTTCAAGCATATGCCCAATTACATCTGTGTTAAGGATACTGGTTGGTGATGCATGAATGTGACAGCATGTGGAACAATGAAACTATATATGACATATTTTCATAAAAATTATGCATCTATTTGTGCATCTATCTTTTAAAGAATCATCCAATATGGTGTGTTAAAAGCACAATCAACACAAATAACTAGCCTACTTCCTGGAACTCTTAAAAGTTAGGTCATATTTTGCATCAACTTTTAAATTTTAAAACTATAATAAATGTAATAATAATTAATAAATGCATACAAAGACTACATAACTTGTTACAATAAATTTAGTGATTTGCAGCTGTTACAGCTTATTAGGTTTTAGCTTTTAAGTCATTTTGACAAATGTTACCAGTCACATTTGTTTTAATCTACAGGTTCTATGGCAGGAAACTTTAGCTTTTGAGAAAATTGAAGGCAGGTGGCTTTAGAGACAAAATAATGTCAGAAAGTATCAGGAGGACCAACAAACAAATGAATTGCTGTTGATTAGACCGTGACACCAAAGAACACTAATAAAGTAAGAAGTGTACATGACACCTAAAAATTTAGTTTGTTGGTTAATGCAAACATTTTTGATAACTTTACACAAAGTTTTGGAATTTAGAAAGCAGGGAATATCTGCAGGAGTTGAATCGAGGAAAAGAGTCAAATATGTATATGTCCTTTTTGCATTTGAATAATTTCTGAAAGAGACGACTTGAAACAAATCTATTTGTCACTCTCTGCAGGTTGAAAGATTGTCTGAGGAAAGTCAATGACACATCTTCCAGGGTAGTTGGTCAGGCTTTCTTCAATGTCATCGGTGTGCCTTGCTTTGAGTTTGCCTATGAAGAACAATGTGCAGAGCGGCACTGGTACGGCATGTAAGTATCAGTGGATTCCAGTGTTAAGCTTTTAAGTAGATTTGCAACATACTGAGTTGTATTACTTTGTGAAATCACCACACACACAACCTCTCCTTCGTTCGCTCTCTTGTAGGTGTAAACGATATGAGAAGCTGCCCGTTGCTGTGCTGAAAGAGGCGGTCCCGTATGACTTTGGCGGTATTGATGTCATTGATGAGCTGACAGTAGCTCCTCCCAAGAAGGAGTCCAAGAAAAGCGAGGAAGAAAAAACAGAGAGTACAGCACAGTCTCCAATATCAGGCCCTGAAGAGCCTTCCCTCAGAAACGTTGTCACTGCTGCTGAGGACTTCATCAAGGTCCTTGCTACTGTCTCCACCTCTCAAAGCTCCACCACCGACTCTGATAAAGGGGAGTCGCAAAGCTCAGAGAAGAAGAAGAGGAAGAACACAGGGAAGAAGAAGAAAACCACCAAAAAGCAGAAAGGAAAAGGAAAGGGAAAGGGGAGGAAGAGAAAGCAGAAAGCAGAGGCTGTTAAAATAGAGGAAGGAGCAGTTGTTTCAACATCTGGCTGCAAAGCAGAAGAAGCCATTGCTTTAAGTAACTTCATCTGTGAGGCACGCACACATGACCAGTCAAGTAGAAACGCAAACAGAGTCAGTGACAGTGAACATGTGCTCTGGGTAAAAGAAGAGTCCTCCAATGAAGTCATGAAAGATGAACCAGCGATGGATAAGGAGACTGTTTCCATTACATCATCTACGATAATCCAGAAGATACCGGCAGAGTCGGACAGAGATAAGATGACCACAGAAGAAATCACCCTTTCTACGCCAACAACAGTGGCAACTGTTCCACAGAAAGCAAACACCAGAAGGCTAAGAAAAGGGAGAAAGAAGAGCAAGAAAATTCCCCTTCCTTCTTCTGAAGGACTTTTAATGAGTACAACAGACAACTTAAGTGCCATTTCTGTCCCCACCATCATTACCACAACCCCAGTGGCAAAGCCAGAGCAACAAAGCTTTGGGAGCAACACTGAAAAGCGACCTGTCTTCATCTCTGCCAGGACCCCCATTGTAATCACCAAAGTCAAAAGGAACAGGTCAAAGGAGAGAGGAGACAGAAAGGAGAGGAAAAAAAGGAGGAAAGTCAGCTCAGCTTCTCCCATTGTGACTGCTGCCCATGAAAATTCCTCAGTGGACAATCTGAAAGTGATCCCTCTCACTGGGGCTCCCACCGTACCATCGGTGCCCACCACACAGCGGCAGGTTTCACACAGGCTGGACATTTATGGAGGGAAGATGGCCGTCCAAGTTAAGGCTCAAAACTCCTCCTTTAGCGTTTTGAAAAGGCAAAAGTCAAAAGAGAGAGGACTGAGAAGCAGGAGGAGGAAAACAGTCTCGCCTCTTTCAAACGAAAATCCTCTTTTTCATTACAGCTCTGAAAATGTGCTTCCTGTTCTTCCAACTCCAGAGACGATTGATGCTTTAAGCAGCCCTGCATCCACGGCTGCAATTAGCAGGCCTACAGAAGAAACAGATACCCACAGTGAATGGAGGCTTTTGACCACTATCACAGCAGCCCCTTCTATCATTACGAAACAATACAGGCAGACAATCAGAAAACCAAGAAAGGAAGCCTTGCCTGCGGCTCTCAGTGATGGAGTTTCTATCCCTAAGACCAAACAATCACCAATGACATTTATAACCACGCCATCCATAGTTGCCTCTACTGAAGAGCTCAATCTACAGAGGTCTGAGAAGCCCCGCATGACCACCTCAGCAATTGTCACCATGAGTCCAATTCAGTTATCTATTGAGAGAGCAAAAGCACAATACACCAGGAAGAAGAGAAGGAAAGCAGCACTGTCTATTAGACATAAGTGAGTCATGTGGTGCAAGCATGGCAGGATTGGCTAAAGCTGATGATACACGGTGCAATTTGAGCAGTGTTGCTGGGCAATGTTGCTGGTGGCAAGTCCGACTATGTTTTGAACAGATAGTGGCAGGGCGGGTGGCGGAGCGGGGGGGAAGGGGATTACAGTAGTAATCTTTACTCATTACCACTGATGCTAACATTGCCCAGCACCATTGCTCTAAAAGTTGCTCTGTGTATCATCAGCTAAAAACTTTAGCAACTTAGCTGGCTAGGCTAGCTCCTGTCAATCAGATACACTTGCTACACAATGTGTTAAATGCTATCAAAAGCATTTACAGTATAATCTTTTCTGGTTCAGCATTTAAATCAGATTGACAAAAATCATATTTGATTGTAATGTGAGAATCGTGTTTTGTAATACTCTATTGCATGCATATTAAAATTTCTGAATGATTATGAAAGTTTCTGACAGTGCCTATGTTTCTATCTAGTTATGAAATAAATATATTTTTTAATATAATTTGACATTGGGAATTAAGATTTTTTTTTTCTTGCTGAGAGTTAGATGAGAAGATTGGTACAACTCCTGTCTCAGTACGCTAAATATGAAGCTACTGCCAACTTTTGCATGTTGGTTTAACACAAATTAAAGAAATTATATCTGACATGTTAATTACTTTAGAGATGCTGGTAGGTGGCTTTTGCTACTTTTGGACAGAGCCAGGCCAGCTGTTTCCCCCTGTTTCTAGTTTTTAAGCTTTATATTTACCTTCAGACATGAGTGGTAAAAATCTTTTAATCTAAGTCGAAAGAAGAAAGTGAATTTGTGCGCAATATCAAACATTCCTTTAAACTTTGTAGATAATCTGAAAACACAAAAATTCTGATAAATATGATAATATAATAAGCAGAGAGAAAGCTAGCTAGCTGTAGATAGACAAAACTCTAAAGGATCTTTTAAAAATAATTTTGTGTGTACATTTCCGTGTTATCTCAGCTGGAAATATTTAATCAACAGGAGAAAATTGAAAAATCTAAAGCTCAGAGGCTTAACACTGACCTGCTCAACCTGATATTAATCTTAAGTGAACTGTTCTTTCCATACAGTGTGCACAGAAACCACGCCAAGAATATTCTGCAAGTTTATGCACATACTGTGTCCTTTTGTTCTGAGGGACTGGGGACATCGGCCTTATAGTTGCCACGCCCCTTAACACAAGGTCACATTCTCCACACAGATTAGGTGCTCACTTTACGCATTACTTTCACCTCTTCACCTCTCATGAGGGTTGAAATATCCAATGCGGAGGCTGAAATCCTCCAGGTCAGCTGATTCTCATATGCTTGCATACTAGGAATTCATCTGGATGAGTCTGAAAGGGTGTCCAAATAAGATCTCAATCACATCTGACACATTTAAAATCGTACAGCATCAGATTATCTTGTGTAAATCTTGCAAACCGTGGAAATTATGTAACAATGCTGACTTTCATGCTACAGCTCAGCATTTTTGGAAGACACCCAAGCATTCAAAGGAGCTTGGCATTCAGACACAAGCATAAGCTGAAATGGCAGAGCGACTAACACAGTTGGATCTGTGATAAGACCATTTCTCACATCGAGGGAAGAAAGAGTGGCTGGAATTTTCCATTTCATGTGCAAGTTTGTGACCTCTGGGAATATCTTTTGGGTTCATGTTCATGCTTTCATGTATGTTTAAGTTTATAAACACAACATCTGCAAATGGATTTAAACTCTAGGTTGGGATTTTAAAACTCATATAATTGCAGAAATATACAGAATGCTCACACAACTTTCATTTACATAAGAAATTAAACACAGAAAACTTTAGTGTCTGTCCAAATGAGAATTATAAGGGGATAAAGAATAATTAACACAGAGGTCAACACACACACATAGACATACAGTATTCTCTCTTTCTCTCTCTCTCTCTCTCACACACACACACACACACACACACACAAAGGCTAATAGTTGTGGAAAACTTCTGAATGTCTACAGCATTTATATGTCCATATGATGTTTCATTAAATGTATAATTGTAAAAATTAAAGAAAGTTTAATCTGACATATTAATTCTCTTGTGTATGTGTGTGTGAATAAATCTAGAGGAGACTTAAGAGGTTAAAACCTGCAACAAATTATTATTGTCACTTAAGGGCAGTGAAAACAACATTGATATTGGGAACTTTAGCTAATTTACACATCCAGCAATTATTGAGCAACTTTATTATTCTTTAAGAGTTGTTTTTCTGGCCACTTGGCAAATGTACTGTAAAACTTAGCCCGGGCATTTATTTGCTAAAATCACTGAATTGACCCTGCCTATATTTGGGACAGGTGTCCATATGGGACAGACCTTTAATTCCTTTTGCACAAAACTGAAACAGGCTACTATGAAACAGTTTATTTATTTTAAACAGTATGAATATTACTCGTATAAAAATCATCAAATAATATCAAATACACGTCATTCATTTGATCCACCACTGACAGACGGCTAATGTACTTTTATTTTGTAGGCAGCAATGTAACGAAAACATGGTGCAGGATAAGAAAAGCGTGGCAGAAGTTAGCAGACAGAGAGCAATGGACTTCACATGACAGGATTCACAACTTGGATTCATTGTTATGAAAAGCTGTTTTGATTCTTTTGATCGGTGAGTAAAGGAATTTAATAATCAAGAAACTATGCAATTGGACTCAACAAGTGCTTCAAAGGTATATGTAACCGGCTACCATGCTGGTTACATAGGTAAATCCATATGAAGCTTGTTGTTTACGTTTAATGAACTGAACAATTGAACTGTGGAGAATCTAATGTTAACGATTTAAGATAGGCATGTCCATATTAACATATTGATCATATGTTCATATCATATGTTTTTATTTGTATTATTGATCTAAGCAACTTAAAAGCAGCTAAAGCGGGCGGCGAGGTTTAGGAGGTTTTATACATCCAAAGAACTTCTATAGACACCAGACCAGGCGTTTAATCGAGTCGTTTATTTGTCAAAATCATTGTCAAAATGCTTCCCACACCAGGCCAGTAAACGGCTAGGCGGCTATTTAGGACTCGGTTAGCTATTTGAAGTTTTATAGGTATTCACTCTCTTCAAGCTCTGTGTTTGTTACTTACCAACTTCTGAGGTAAATATCTGGCTCTGATCGTTGCTAAATGGTCCACTGTGTTCACCTATATACAGTCTATGGTGTTCACCAGCTAGATTTTAACTGGTGCTGATAGCAGGTAGCATACAGAGGGTTTTTAGAAGTTTTTCACTGGAAACAGCTGCCTGCTTCAGCATTACGACGCTATGAGAGCGGTGAGAGTGAACCAAAACCATAAAGTTGTGGCCCAGACAGCTCAACAATGAGTTGAAACTGGCTATAAAGCCCCTTAAAGAAGACTATAGCTGCGTTAAAGATCTGAGATATATAAAGAGGCCAGCTTGTGTAGTGCCTTAATAATAGCCATTAAGATCTGAGGCACTAAAAGGCAGTGAAAAGATGCCAACACCAGGTGATGTGGACTTTTTGTCCTTGCAGCAGCATTTTGACAAGCAAGTTGCAAAGGGAGGTAGAGGCTGGCTATACAGAACTAAAAGCAGCAGGAAATGAATGTGTGAATAACTTCCTCCAGATCATGGAGTTAAAGGAAGGAGCGGATTTTGATATTGTCCTCACTGGAATCATTTAGGTACTATGACACATTTCCCTCGGTAATGATAGGGTCAATTGCTAGATAAAGTAAGCCAAAGTTGACAGCCAGGGACTCTCCAAATCTCTAGGTCAGATGCTGTGCCTTCTCTCTCCCTGCTTGTTGACTGACGCAGCTGACTTGATAATGATGCATGTTTATACATTTGCTATGTAACCAATGATCTAGATAATCTGTGTTTTGTTTCATTGCAGACAGACTGACTATCACAAAGTAGAAAGTGTTGCATGTTGCTTGAAGGACACACAACATGTCTTGAAATGAACCAATAACCAAAAGACTCTTCGCACACGAAGGGGTGAACAATAACCTTATTTAGTCAGTGAATCTCTGTCAATCTAGGAAGGATAAATATCCCCAGACAGGAACTCCCAACTCGTCACATATGGACGCATGGTTAAAACCATAGACTGTATATGGTGACAAGACCTGTCAGCGTCAGTTTTTAACTCACTGGGGATCCCCATAGCGTCATAGTTCAACGCAGTCTCTGAGGGGTATTTCATATTTAACAGAAAATCATAGACTGAATAAAAAAATCAGAAAAGACAGAGTAAGGAGGTGGATGGGGGCCAGAAACCAGACTTCCAACCAGGAGACCGTTGGTTGTTTCCCGCATGAAACAAAATTCGACTTCATTAAATCTTTTTATTTACGTTACGTAGGTTTTAACCCATGATCTTTTCCTAACTCTAACCACTGTTGGTGCCTAAATCAGCGTTTTATCAACAACCGTTTTATTTTGAAAGTCTAACAATACGCTGCATATTTATCGTTTCTATTTTTGCCGGATGTTGCATATTTATTGTTGCTATCCGTTGCTCACTTGACCGCAGAGGACTAAACGTTGAATAACAAAAAGCGAGTGGTCTTGACCAAGCGTCAATATGTGAGGAGCAGGGAGTGAGAATGTGCTTGTCCTCGGCCAAGTCCCATTAAACCATGCTATGTTAAAACTTCATCTCGAAAACTTCTTCACCTCACCTCAACCTCGCTCACAATAATTCTTCAACACTCTGCAGAAGGTAATCTTGCTTTAAAATGACAATAACAGCAGTTATTTATGTGCAGTACATACTTTCTGGAAGCTATGAAGTAAGCAGCAGGGCCTGCAGCAGTGGGGTTTTGAAGCTAAACATTATCTGAACCTGCAGCTGATGCCTCCTCCCCAGTGGATTGGCTGGAAGCCCATTGGGCAGGGGTTGTGTTAGGGGTTTGACCCCAGCCCATTACTGAAACATACCAGAGGTTGTGTTGGGGGGCAGAAAAAAAAACAAAAACACACAAAAGGACATACAATCTATGCAATAATGAGAGGACATCATGGTCTGTGGCATCCTATTAGGCGAAGAATCCAATAATCCATTGTATTCAACAACACAGGAGAGAATTTATTGATTGAGAGAAACTAACCTAGTGGTTGAATTGGTGTCACACTGATAGATGAGCGAGAGGAATCATCTGAATGAGAGGCAAGACACCAAATACAGACAATCCGGGTACTCCAATTTGACTATGTAGGTTGTGTGGAACAGTGTCATTCTAGTAATTCAAATAAGTATGTGTTGTTGTTTTTTTTGTTTTTTTTAAAGGCATACCAAGTAAAAAGCATTCGAATAAAGATTTTAGTCAAAATGATTAAGAACAAATCAGGACAAGTAAGCATAAATAAAATCCTAAACAGTTTCCTGATAATTGTAATGGCAGAAACTTGTTTCCTCTTACATTTAATCTTTTATACATGTTCGTTTCCCTTATTACTATTACTATTGTTTAATGTTGTGTGTATATATATATATATTGTTTCTCTCGTGGTTAACTTTTTATTTATTATACTCATATTAGTCTGTTCACACATGTACAGTTTATGTCAGAGCTGTGAGATTATTTAGTGTTTTCCTTTCTTGCTGTTCCTCTCTTCTCCTTGAATGTTCATTCAAGGTTGGGAGTGGATCTCTGTTCCCCAAAACATAGAACCCTAGACTGTGTAAATGATAATGCATTCCTTTTCTCTGGGCCACACGCCTGAAGCTCTCTGGACCAGCTTTATATGTCTTATAGTACTTCTCTGTTTATTCTCTTTTATTAATAAATTCTTCAAAGACAACAGTTTGTTGTAACTCAATTATTTGCTTAATTCCTCACCAGCAATATAAATTTCCACGACAGTATTTATCCTTAAAATAACTAAACCTCTCTTTTGACTTTGGGAAAAATCTCATCTCCTTATCTGAATACGTCACGTAATGGTTAAAAATCCAAACCTGTCAAGCAATATTTGCCACTCCAGAGGTTTGCAGGGTATTTGAAAATTGATTTTTTTCTTAATCTAATTTTCTTTTATTGATGCAAAACAGTTCAACATTTCTGTGATGATTTTCAATAAAACTGCGGGAAACAATAATCCCTGTTGTTTTACATTGACTGGATCAGGTATGGTACACTAGTCAGCATATAATATTAGCTTAAAGTGTAAAATATTACATTGTGTCTATTGATGTGCTGCGTTGACAAAACATGTCCAATACAATACAGCAACATGCCCTTTTCTGCTTCTATACAAGCTCAGTAATCATGTTTTATTTCTGGCAGCAAGTGATGATGGCAAAGACTACCTACGTTTCTTTGACACACATTTTCTGTTTGGGTGCGAGGAGCTGTCACAGTGTGTTTGGCCAAAAACACTGAGCCAAGTGCTTTGCCAACATTTGTGTAGAAAAGTAGGCTCCGTATAAACGGATGTTCATTAACATCAGAAAGACGGTGGGTGGTGGTTGGCAGTCCCCAGCTGACTTTGGCTTTTCTCTGGACTGGAAACTGAGCAGCTCTCCAAAGGAAGAAACACATGAAGGGTTTCTCTTTCAGCAGGACCTCCTCAATGTTCTGTTAAACAGCAGCTGGTGAGTTTAAGGGAACAGTATGTTAATGTTATGTTAATGAACTCTACAGTCTTTGCACTCACCACCACCGATAAGTAGATCAAATTTTTCAAACCACATAAAAAGTATTGTTTTCATGCTGTTGCAAATAACCCATATTGTCAATATATTACTCCCTGTCTGTCACAGCCATTGTATTTTTGAAAATACTTGTGATAACATGAAATACGATGAGAAACAACAGCCATGCTAGCAGACAGGTGCCTTGAGCTAAATGCTAACAGTGTTTTCAGCATGTTAACACAAAATTGTTAACATGCTGATGTTTTTTAAGGTAACATGTTTAGCATCTTACTTTTTTGTGTTAGCATGTTAACATTTGCTATTTAGCACCAAACACAAAGTACAGCTGGGGCTGATGTAATTGGTATGAACTGATGGTGGGACTAGATGAAAAGTCAGAGGATCGCCACAGTTATTACAATTCATCCTGAGGGGGACATGAAAATCTGAATAAAATTTCATGGCAATCCATCGTCCTGAGATATTTACGCAACTAGCGTGGCAAATAACCTAAACAAAACACAAAAAAACATTCTCATTCTCTTTAAACAATTTCTTGCATCCTCTCCTCTCATGATCTGATACTTTTCTCTTTTGCTTCTTTGCCTCCTCCTAAGTGTGGTAACACTTAGTAACTGTGCCTGGAATACGGAAGACGGATATTACCAGTGTGTGTACTTCATATCAGACAAAAGAGAATGACCAGAGGATGTTTTTTTAATAGAGGCTCTTTATGAAACTGTCAGTTGTTTGTTTGTCTGAAGTCTGAAACCCAACAAGCTTCTCTATGTGAATCTTCCACATTTTGCTTACCACCAAAAACTATGAGCACCCTCCGTGATAGCACGTGATTTAAATAACTCAATATATACTCTCTAGCTGTTATCTGGATTTTTATTTTTCTCATTTAGGTTAAACCAGCCCAGGTGGTTTCAGAAAAGTCAGATGGACTAACAGGTACAGCAAAAGATTTACCTCATCATTTATCATTTTGTCGTTCTGTAAAGGCAGAGATTTTAGTACTGGAAATCTGTGTTTGATTAATTAGATAGTGATTAAATAACTAGTAGCTTTAAGATATCAGCATCTGCCTCCTGTCTCCCATAATTGTATCATTACCATACCTTACTCCTAACAAATGACTTCAGGAGTATCTTCAGGCATCTCACTGCAATTACTTGTACCTTTAAATGACCAAATTACTGAAACTAATAAGATAAATTCCTATGGTTTAAAGAACAAATGTAAACGTGTAACTAAATGGGTTACCCTGTGAGTAGTAACTAAAGGACGCTTTTTTTCTCATCCTCTCTGTTCCCCTCCAGCTCCTTTATCCAGTTCCAGGTCTTTGTGTCAATCCAACGTTTACAAGGTGGCTTTTTCCACTGGCTCCTCACACTTCAAAGCAACAACAACCATCCTGTGCACCCACTCACAGGTCTGTGGCTGAACTAATGGACCATCCAGAGCCTCTGCGTAGGAGCCAGTGCTGTAATTTCAGACACACCACATACAGGCAATGACGCAAATAAATGAGATTTTGTTAAATCACACTAAAGGTGAGTTGTATCACAGTTAAAATGTGTGATATGATGTGTGAGTTAAGTGTGCTCTTGCTTTCATTCATTTGCAAATAAATAAAGATTCTGAAACAGCCGAATGCACGTCTCATAATAGGATTTATCAATGAGCTTTTTCAGTGTCATCTAGTGGACATTAAAAGGACAGCCTCTGCATGATTTGACTTTTTCTCGTTGTTACTTTCAGGGGTGGATTAAGTATTCAGTTCCTTTACTTAAAGTAAAAGTACTAATATCATATTGTAAAAAATCTGTTACAAGTAAAAGTCCTGGATTGAAAATGTTAGGCTACTTACGTAAAACTATGTGAGTAATATCTGGAAAATGTACTTAATTCTTTTAAGTACATGAAGTCCTCCTTCACAGTGCTTGTTTTGTCAACCAATAGTTCAAACTTGAAAATTAAAAACATTCATTGTTTCATCTGTATTTGCATATTTTGAAATGTTTTGTGTGCACAAATCTTAAATTTTAAAGTAACTAAAGCTATCAAATACTTGTAGTGAAGTAAAACGTACATGATTTTCCTCTAAAATATAGTGGAGTAGAGGTAGAAAGTGTTATAAGAAGAAAATACTCAAGTACTACATCTTTGTTAAAATATTGCTAATGATAGTTAAAACCGGTGTCCGTTCCTCACCTCACAAAAGTGAGTTTGTGTGGCCGATGTCTACTTGTGCGTGTCCCAGGACAGGACATGTTTCAGCATCTCCCCTCGTCCTCCACATCTTTGCTGGCCACATCATCTAAAGTCACGATGTCCAATATCTCCTGCAAAGCTCTGTGAGGAATGTGTGGATGTCTCTCACTGGCATCTGTTACACTAAAAAAGATGACAATTTTTGAAATGAACGAAAACAGTCATTCAGCTGAAAACCACCTGTATCTTTATCTCAAATGTCCTTTACCATCGACATCAGTGGACACATTATTAAAATCTCAGACTATATTCAGCCTCACATCAAGGTGTATTTATGTATTTATTTATGACCACCCAAACATATTTATCAACATCCTTATTCTGCACTGAAGCAAGTTTGAACTGTATAACTATTATTTTATATTCAGTCATTTGATTTATTGCATTATTTGTGAATCCTTCTTAATTATGATGTTTAGTAGGTTATGTTTCCTGTTATGGACTTTTTTGTGACAATTTTCCCATGCTGTAAAAAAAAAAACTGTAAAAAAGGCCGTCGGTCAAATTGGACAAAGTCTTGTAGACTTGTTTTTCATCCAGACAAGCTCCAGTATTTCTGCAAAAAGTTAATAAAAAAGATAAAAGATAAAAAACACTGTGGTAACACCCAACTAGATGCCTTTAGTACTGGATGGAATACTAAAGGCATCAGGTTGGTTGTTACCACAGTGTTTTATCTTATCACTATCCATATAAATGGATCTGATAAACATTTATAGAGCTGTTACACGAGCATGACAGAGCTGCCGTTTGTGCATAAAAACTTTATTCAACTAAAATATTTAATTTTTACAGCTTCATTCTGAACACGAGAAACGTCTGAATTTTCCTGATATTTTTTCAGACATAAAAAAGAATTTACAAATACTTTTACTTTTTACTTACAAATTCTTTTCAGATTTTTTGGCCTTAAATTTTGCTAGTATTTTTCAGTTATTTTACAAATGTTGTTGGATATTTCATTATTTTCAGATATTAAAATTGTCCAAACATTTTAGTAATTGTGTTAAACTTTTTTTCCAGATATTTTACATTAAATATTTTTCCAGGTATGACTGATTTTCTTCTTCAGTTTTTTATTTTAATACTTTTTCTGATGCCTTATTCATATTTTGGCGGTATTTTACAGATTTTCTTTTGCATAAGAATTTATTTTATTTAACTATAAGAAATTAGACTGACACAGATAATATATATATATAAAATATAGATATAAAATCAAATTTCCTTCTGTATCATAAAGTTTAAGTGCAACACATTTCATCTTCAAATCAGACATTTTAATTCTGAAAGTGCAAAATTACAATACAATGATCAGATAATGTAATTTATTTCACACATGTAGTAAATCAATCCGATGAAGAAGGTGCAAAGACACGTCAGGTGGTGCAATACTAAGACACCTGCTCCACAGGTCGCATTTGAATGTCTCCAATCTGGAAGAAAATATATGTGAACGTTATGTCAATATGGTTAAACCACTGATCTGTCAACAGTCAAAGAGCAAAGTTTGAAAACAAGTGTGATAAGTCACTAAACATGTACATGACAAAAGTAACAACATACCTGCACGTGGGGAGGGGCACTCAGGACGTATGTCACTGAATTTGCAACATCTATTGCATCCAAAGGCTGCAGGAGAAGTGAAAAGTGAAATTATTTGAATTTCTGGTTCAGATACTTTTTTATTGTAGTATTGAAATCAGCATTATAGGAATGTAGGAATACTATTTTTACTTTAAATTGAGTGTATGAAGCAGATGCTTTATCAGCATCGTCTCTGTAGAGACGTGGAGCAAATTCTGTCTCCACTACACCAGGAGAAATGCTCTACAAAAAGAAGGGATACACTTAATGAAATACTGTGCATTTGTCTTATAACTAATAACAGTGTTAATGGTCCTCGTGGTTAAGGGTTGTGGTAGACTAGGTCCAGCAGTGACAAAGTTTTACTGTGGCTCTGATGTGGGAGTTTGCCTCACGCAGCTCCTGTCTTAGGCCCTCTGTCAGGGCAGTCACAGCGTACTTGCTGGCGCTGTAGAAATGTATGTCAGCCTTGTGAACGACACGATGTCCGCTCATGCTGCAACAGAAGAAGATGCAGGATTGTAGAACAGTTAACCAGTGGCCTGTACCACGATACGAGTTAACTGGCTTATCCAGGTAACTTCAGGAGTAACTTCCCGATTAACCCGTACTACAAAACGGTGGATAGGTGTTACCCGAGGTCTGTTGCCATGGTAATTTATGCTGCATCTCTAAACTGCTCAAGGCAGGTTTTGTTCATGGTTAACTCGAGGTTACCCTGTATACGTGGACTAGACACCACATCTGTACTCAGTGTTAATGATGAGAAGTAGGCTATTATTACACATCGGTTGATAAAATACCGTGGTTGCAGCTGAAATGAAGTTATTTACGTTCATACAGCGAGCCCTGCATCCTCTGTGATTTTAGAGAGGAGATCTTTAATTAATTAACGGGACAGTTTCTTAGATGTAGCCCATCTGTAGGCTATAACTGAATTCTCCTAAAGTGTTAAAACAAAGTGTTCACATATTTAGATTGAATATTTTAAGTGTCCAAAAAATATGGAGCCAGGATAAGAGTTAATAAACTGAGAAAAAAAAATCTAAACTCTAGATGAAAGTGTCAAATTTACAAGAACAAAAATCGGAAATTCCCTGAAATTAAAGTCACAAAAAAGCACTCTGGTGTTTTCTTCTGAATACACCCAATCCACAGAAAAGTCTAAGGTGTATGATAGTTATTGTGGGCTAAACTCACGAGCATTTCCTCACCGCTAAATCCGATTGCAAAGTCTAATATAAAACTTTCCACTGCATGCCTAATACACGGCAGACGTGTGTGTGAGTGATGTTGCAGCCTTGCAAAGTTAAGTTTCTCTCATAAATGTGTGACTATAATGTCAGAGAATATTCAAGTTGTTTACTTTTGTCTCGGATTATTACCCCTCTCCGCTGGCTCCTTTTTCCCCTATTAGAATGGACCTTCTGTGCAGTTGTACCTTTACACCTTAAATCATATTACACATAAAAGAAGAGCCCATAACACATAATACAGATTTAAACTACAACAAGAACACTTTGAAGATAATTACAAATTTACTCAGTGTGATGCAAACAAGCCTCCCTGGTTTTGTCGGCCGCCACGATATTCGATTTAGCCGTTAACTTGTCTTTACATTCGTCATCTCCTGACACAATCAATGTGCATTCTTCTGGAGAAAAAGCTCTGCCTGCAGGGATGAACACACCCCTTTTACGCAAATATGCACCAACTCCAACTAAGTTAACACCGACTCAACTAACCAACATCTTATTCACCGTCGTAGTACCGTTTTACTCCAGTGTAGGCGGTCAGAGTTTGTCAACCTTGAGTTTGCCTGATAACCCCAAGTTAACTCTGAGTAGGTTGAACTCCCTTCGTAGTACAGGCCACAGGTCAGCACCAGTATTTATCAATGTGTACTGATATGATCTCAGTCCAAACATTTTTGATTGTCAGTTGTTCTTTGAAAGACAAATTTGACTATGTGATGCAAAATTTGTGTCCCACAAAACACTATTAGGTCTAGGGCTGCAACAATGGTTAGTTGCAGCCCTAGTTAGCTCAATAAATGTGATGTATTTTGCTTCCCACATGTTGTAATCACAATTTGATCAAATCCTCAGCTGGTGAGGATGGACCAATGGACCACCATAGTTGACATTTGAGCGGTGATTATATTTGTAGACCAGCCCCTGAAATATTACATCAACAGAACTGTCCATCATTGTACGTCGCCAGTAAATAATACTGTACCTGTTAATGTTTATGATGTGCCCGTCATCAACATTTCTTTCTTTCATTGACTGATAAGCTTCACGTGTGCATATAGATAATGCAAGAACGTTCACCTGCAAGACACCGAGCAGAAAATTCAAAAGTTGAGAAACACTGACATTAATGATTTCCAGATAACGGCAGTTAGTTTGATGGTGGAAAACTGGCAACAGTGTTAACAGAATCTCTCTGATATTTTACTAATCATTGTTAATAATATGCTAATCATTTAATATATATATTTTTAAATATTTTCATGATTTTTCTTTAAAGTTTGATATTTAAGAATTATTTGGAACTATTTTTCTATTATTTCTCTGATCTTTTATTAATGTTTCTGAAATTTTAATATTTTCTGATACTATATTTCCCTATACATAAATATGATTATCTTTGAAACAAAATTCACACCTTTCACCCAGGAGCCCGGTGTCTGTTTCCTTTGTGAAACAAACAGTCAAAACTGATTCCTTTTAGTGATGTTATGTAAGTTACGTATGTAGCGTAACTTAAGTTACGTAATTTAAGTCACATAAGTAACATAGTAATTTAAACCCAAACCATGATCTTTTCCTAAACCTCCCGAAGTAGTTTTGTTGCCTTAAACTAACCAAACTGCACGTTTCACAACATTAACCAGTAGTTTTATTTTGAAAGTATAACCAGATGTTACATAATTCTTCTTGCTAACTTGACCGTGGAGCCCTACAGTACAAAAACTACGCTAAAGGAAACCCAGGGCATTAAAAACGATGCCAAGGGGTCTTGACAAAGCGTCCATATGTGTTACTCTGGTATGACAACGGGTTGTACCAGGACCCTGAAACTAAAGAAACTAAATGGAATTCAGCCATCATAAATCTTATGTTACTGATAATGTTTAACAAGACCACTGCCAAACTTGCAACCAAAGTATTGCAGTTTAAAAGATATATTTACTTATATTTAATGTCTAAAATAAAAACACTACGCTCTTACATCCAGCATGTTTTTCCAGCCACTGGTTTTGCCATTTAACAGTGACTCAGGATGAGCCAGGCCAGCGTTGTTGATGCACACATCCACACCTCTGTGCTGCGCTTTGATGGCAGAGAACATGGACAGAATCTCCTCCTCGTTACTCAGGTCACACTTGAAAGGCACCAAAACACCACTGTAACCTGCACTTTGACACTCAGCTGCCAGTTTCTGAAATCAAAACAGAAAAGATGTCAGCATTATCATCAACTTTCTGAAGCGGGTCTCATTTTCAATACGTTATAGAAGGGAATACAGAAGGAATCTTTTCTCAGTTGTTCACACAATCCAACCGACCTGCCATTCAGAGGTTTTATTTTGACATCGACAAAAATACTTTTACAGTAGAAAAATCTTGCACAACATCTAATGCAACTCCCAGAAAAGCCTGTGAATACAGTATTTAGTATTTACATTTGGTGAGGTGAGGGAGCCTACTTTGGGATACACACTTTTTCAAAATGAACATTTTAAGACAAATCTCCTGAAGCAACTTCAGGAGAACTTGAGTTAACTCTGGGTTTTTCCTGGTACATCTCTTGATTGATTCAGTTAGAAGAAGACAGCTTAAACAATAGCCACGCTGATTCAGTTTCATGGAAATTTCTGTGTGGGCAGAACATCTGTTTTTTTCCTTTTAAGAGTTAATGTTTTATTTCATAAAAGTGTTTTAACTTTTGCAATGTTCGTGGAGGTGCTCTTTGTTTCAGGCAAGGTGACCGCCTCCACAAAAAAACACAGCAGGAAAGCTTTTATTACTTGCCTATATTGATTGATGGATGATCTTATTAAGGTTTCTTACTAAAAAAAAACCCAACATACAATCATTTTGAGCCAATAACAGCAAGGTTTGAGACAGAAAAGAGTTTACAGTTTGTTTTTCAGGAAACAGAAGGAGACAATTTCTTGTGTTTTGTGTCGTGTGACTTGGCCAGTGATCAGGAGAATCCCTGCAAAAAAAAAAAAATCAGTTGCACCTGGTTTACATAAGGCTTACACAACTGATTTATTATTGGTTTAACACAGCAACTTCAGAGATCAATAAATAACCTACGGTGTGGTTTTTGCAGCCTAAAAAGGTTTTATACAGTGGGTACGGAAAGTATTCAGACCCCTTTAAATTTTTCACTCTTTGTTTCATTGCAGCCATTTTCCAAAAATCAAAAAAGTTCATTTTATTTCTCAGTAATGTACATTCAGCACCCCATCTTGACAGAAAAAAACAGAAAGGTAGAAATTTTTGCAAATTTATTAAAAAAGAAAAACTGAAATATCACATGGTCATAAGTATTCAGACCCTTTGCTCAGTATTTAGTAGAAGCACCCTTTTGATCTAATACAGCCATGAGTTGTTTTGGGAAAGATGCAACAAGTTTTTCACATCTGGATTTGGGTATCCTCTGCCATTCCTCCTTGCAGATCCTCTCCAGTTCTGTCAGGTTGGATGGTAAACGTTGGTGGACAGCCATTTTCAGGTCTCTCCAGAGATGCTCAATTGGGTTTAAGTCAGGGCTCTGGCTGGGCCATTCAAGAACAGCCACGGAGTTGTTGTGAAGCCACTCCTTCGTT
>NC_060166.1:28674193-28706036 GCF_021292245.1 Micropterus dolomieu
TTTCATGTGTCTTGCACTGAGGAGAGGCTTCCGTCGGGCCACTCTGCCATAAAGCCCCGACTGGTGGATTGCTGCAGTGATGGTTGACTTACTACAACTTTCTCCCATCTCCCGACTGCATCTCTGGAGCTCAGCCACAGTGACCTTTGGGTTCTTCTTTACCTCTCTCACCAAGGCTCTTCTCCCCCGATAGCTCAGTTTGGCCGGACGGCCAGCTCTAGGAAGGGTTCTGGTCGTCCCAAACGTCTTCCATTTGAGGATTATGGAGGCCACTGTGCTCTTAGGAACCTTAAGTGCAGCAGAAATTTTTTTGTAACCTTGGCCAGATCTGTGCCTTGCCACAATTCTGTCTCTGAGCTCTTCAGGCAGTTCCTTTGACCTCATGATTCGCATTTGCTCTGACATGCACTGTGAGCTGTAAGGTCTTATATAGACAGGTGTGTGGCTTTCCTAATCAAGTCCAATCAGTATAAGCTGGACTCAAATGAAGGTGTAGAACCATCTCAAGGATGATCAGAAGAAATAGACAGCACCTGAGTTAAACATGAGTGTCACGGCAAAGGGTCTGAATACTTATGACCATGTGATATTTCAGTTTTTCTTTTTTAATAAATTTGCAACAATTTCTACATTTCTGTTTTTTTCTGTCAAGATGGGGTGCTGAGTGTACATTACTGAGAAATAAAATAAACTTTTTTGATTTTTGGAAAATGGCTGCAATGAAACAAAGAGTGAAAAATTTAAAGGGGTCTGAATACTTTCCGTACCCACTGTATGCTTTTATTATTCTGAAGTTAATGTAAGAAAGATATCTAAAACAAAGTGACTTTCCATTTATCTACGACCTGCCAAAACAGTTAACTTTAACAGTTACACTTTCACCTCAGCACTTCAAAAACGTTTGAAATGTTAGCTAACGTCAGCTCAGTAAAGGCTAGCTTCTGCTCTAAGTTACTAACGATATAGTGTCACAATGGTTTGTACTTCTTGCCTAAGGCTAACTCTTACTCATTAAATCCTCCTTAAAGTGCAGACATTAAGTTTTAATTCTGAGCAGACCTGTATTTTTTCGACGTTCCTGGCACAACCCATCACTTTCATACCGGACCGGACTAGCTCCTTAGCTATGGCCGCCCCAATCCCGACCGAGGCTCCGGTCACCAGAGCCACTCTGCCCTTCCAGCGGTCCATCACAACCGGTACACCTGTAACCTTATGGAAATTCTAAACCCTCACAACAATGAGAGCGATACTGGAATCGAGCCCTAGTTCCTACAGTCAGCTACTCGTGAACGCAGCACGGTGAAAGTGATTCACAGCGCCGTCAACTCTGCTTACGTCGAAAACGTCACTGTGCTGCATTCACGACAGCGAATTTCGAACAAGCTTGAGTGATCGAGGGCTAAACCACTCAGTTCTGTGTTAAACAGATTGTTGCAATGATGGAACCAAACATTGAGTTCACCATACACTAAAATACTATTCAGTGTCCATACTAAAACAAGCACTGTCTTTTTCTCTTAAACCTGCATAACAGATTTTTTGAGGCCAGCGGAACCAAGTTGTGAATACAACATTAACATATAATCACCTTTTAAAAACTGTTATTATGATGGTGCCTGGCCATTAAGGGTTTTGTGGGTCAGAGGAGAAGGATTTTAAATTATATGCTAGATTTTACAGGGAGCCAATGCAGTGAAGCCAATATGGGAGAAATATGATCGCTTTTCCTAGTTCTTCGACAGTACATTTGCAGCAGCATTCTGAATCAAGTGGAAAGTCTAAAAAGGTACTTATTTGGGGAACTTGATAATAAGGAATTGCAATAATCCTGCCTAGAGGTCACAAACACATAGACTAGTATCTTGCATCATTTAGAGATAGGATGTTCCTGATTTTTGCAATATAAAATAGCAGGCCTTGAAGTTTATTTTATGTGGGGTTTAAGGACATATCTCAAACAAAGATAACTTTGTGATTCTTTATGGTGGTGCTGGAAGCCAGGGCAATGGAATCTAGAGTAAAGCCTTGGACATACTTAATTATAATTATGTAACTACGCGTTCACATATGCAAGATGCCACACTATGCCACACTGTGCCACACCACGTGTATCCTGCGTTCCTTTGGAGCGTAGGTTGTGCATGTCTCCAGAAATGAACGCTACGTGTCTGCAAGATGCAATTCAGCACATGAACATGGGGGCAGTATGTCAATCTAATAGGCAGGTCAGCAGCAAACTCCTGTTCCACACAGACTTAAAAAAAAAGGAAATTTATGGCTGGATGTTTACAATAAAACTCCTGGAGCTAGTCCTCAATTACCAAGATCGTTAGGATGTCCCATTAAAATCATAACCTCCTCGAGGTTTCGCTATGTTTGGTTTGTTTACGTTGTGCAAATTCGCAGGTTGTCAAAGAAGATAATCCGGTGTCGTCGAGGGAGGATTTGGCCCTGATCTGCCCCCTAGTGGATTCACATTTAATCCTCCAGGTTCACGCAAAGAACGCAGACAAGTATGTGAACAATGCCGTTTGTGTCGCAGCCGCCGGTCTACACCTACGCATTGTTAAAAAGCAAGTATGTAGGGGGCTTTACGATATCTTTAGATAATGTGTTACGGAGGTGCAATAACTTCAGTTTTGTCTTGAGTTTAACCTCAGAAAATTACAAGGTACAAGGTACATTTGTCATTTTACAACACAGGGTTGTATAATGACATCAAGTGTTTCGTTCCTTTTATGCTACTCACTAGAGCTAGAGCAAACGTTTTATAGTAATGTGCAGTTTTAGGCAGGTGTGGAAAAAATGCTGTAAATAAAGAATGCTTTCAAAGATAGTCATGTTAATGGATTATTTTTTTTAGCAATTAACAAAATGCAAAGTGAGTAAAAACAGAAGAAAATATTTGATGTGACCACCCTTTGCCTTCACAGCAATTGTTCTAGGTACATTTTTGGCTCCGGTGTTGAGCACTAGCTGCCAATCCTAAGTATCCGAGGTCTATTTGGGAGGAAGTCCAATACACAGATGCAGAGGGCAATACTAAAGCCCAGAGTGCTAAGTTTGCCAATCAGTTTAATGGGGGAGGATGGTGTTGAATGCGGAGTTTAAAATCATTCTGATGTAGCGGTTGTTTTTCCTCAATGTGTGATGGCAGAGTGGAGGGCAGTGGAGGAGGCATCCTCTGTGGATCTGTTTGTTCTGAAAGCAAACTACTGAGGCACCAGACTGACTGGGATGTTGTTCTTTATGTGCTGGCTAACCAGTTCAGAATGGGAGTGAGTGCCACAGGGCGGTAGTCGTTCATACTACGCTGCAGACTTTTTAGGTACAGGGATGATGGTGGCTGTCTTAAAAGTAGATGGGAACCCTCTCCTCTGACAGTGATATGTCTGAAATGTCAGTAATAACATCAACTAGCTGAATGGTACATGTTTTAGTACACAGCCAGGGATGTTATCAGGCCCAGCTGATTTGCTCATTACTACGACTCTTCTCACATCTGCAGTGGATATCGACAGTAGCCTGTCCTCTGGAGGAGGAGTAGACTTTCCAGTTCTTTGATGAGGAATTTCATGGGAGCATAAAATGTGTTTAGCTCATCTGGTAAGGTGGCATCATGCTTTTGTAGCCTGTGATGTTTTTGATCGCATGCCACAAATCTGTGGTGATGTTGGTGTTGAGGTCTCTCTCCAATCTCTGCTGATGTCTCCACTTCGCCTTCTTGATGACAGCTTTCAGTTACGCTCTGGCGAGGTTTCTGATTGCAAGTCATCCAGGTTTTTATGTCCTTAATAAGGCATGCTTGAAGTTTCATCGGTTTCATCTGGTTGATCAATAATAATTGGGTATCATCGGCATAACAATGATAGTTTATGGAGTGTTTCTTAATAATATTGCCTAAAGGAGGTATTAGGTGAATAGAATAGACGGTCCGTGACCAACTTCGGCGTGCAGTGAGGACTCATTGTTAACATGTACAAACTGAGAGCGATTAATGTTAAATGTTCTCTATATTGGGATGTGATGGTCAATGGTATCAAATGCAGCACTAAGATCTAACAAGACCAGTACAGAGGCAAGTCTTTTTCAGATGTAATTAGAAGGTTAGTTGTAATTTGACCCATGATGATTATTGGCCAATACATCGATTTAGATTCCCTAGAGCCGTGCACTCTTGGATCTGTATGCAGAGTCCAGCATTAGACAGCCTAATCCAACAGAACTGTACCATCCCAGAACAAATACTAGCCTACTATGGAGTTTCTGGCAGCTGGCTGTTAGTAGTGGGAATTTGCCGACAAGTGTATGTTTAATAGGTTTATTATGATCAACAATATGTGTTTACCTTTCTAAATTCGCTGCATTTTATTTTGTTTTCGAACACGCTGCATCAACAAAATACGTGCTCATAAGCGCCTCGATTTTCTGTTGTTGGTGCTGCCAGACACCAGACACCATCTGGCCCACACGGTGTGTCACCATCCTGCCTGAAAATCTGTGCAGACCACCTGGCCCCATCTTCACACAGATCTTCAACAGATCACTGGAGCTGTGTGAAGTTCCCTCCTGCTTTAAACGCTCCACAATCATCCTGGTCCCCAATAAACCCTCCATCTCTGGATTAAATGATTACAGGCCTGTCGCCCTGAAATCTGTAGTCATGAAGTCCTTTGAAAGATTGATGCTGGCACACCTGAAAGACATTACAGGCCCCTTTGCTGGACCCCCTACAGTTTGCCTACAGGGCTAACAGGTCAGTGGATGATGCTGTCAACTTGGGACTGCATTACATCCTGTAATACCTCGACTATCCAGGGAGATATGCAAGGATCCTGTTTGTGAACAGCTCGGCGTTCAACACCATCATCCTGGACATCCTCAGCACCAAACTCACCCAGCTCACTGTGCCAGCCTCCACCTGTCAGTGGATCTCAAACTTCCTGACTGACAGGAGTCAGCAGGTGAGGCTGGGGAACATCACATCCATCACCCGGACTATTAGCACTGGCTCCCTTCAGGGGTGTGTGCTCTCCCCACTGCTCTTCTCCCTCTACACCAACGACTGCATCTCAGGAGACCCTTATGTCAAACTCCTGAAGTTTGCTGACGATACAACGGTCATCGGCCACATCAGCCTAATTATGGGAGGTTGATCAGCTGGCTGTCTGGTGCGGCCAGAACAACCTGGAGCTTAACACGCTCAAAACTGTGGAGATGATCATGGATATGACCCCACTCTGCCCCCCATCACCATTCTAAACAGCGAGTAACTCTTGTCTCTAATCAGCCACCTGTTTACTGGTTACCACTTATTATTTATTCATCATTCTCTATTTCAGTGCTGTTCATACGGTTCATATTGTTATATTGTCATATTGTATATACTGTATTCCAAATCCACCTATCTCAAGTACATAACACCTGCACATTATAACGTCTTTACCGATGAGGTGCTTTGCATGACCATTTATGGCTGAATGTGGGCATGTAGAGGGCTGGATATGAAGCTGATCCACGTGCGCACATTTCCAGACGGAGTATGATTTATAAAGGGAAGGTTACCTGCGCCTACACTTTTAGTATGGGTTCTACCGCACTGTTTTATAAATGAGGTCACTGGTCTTCTTAACCAGCTCCCCTGGCAGAACCAAGATTTTGTTTTTCTCAGAGCATGTTGGACCCTAACGTTACTTGCCATTGCCTGATTATTGTAGCTATTAACGTTAGCAAAGTCCTTCTCTGACGTCAGTCATGCATACCAGCAAACAACAGGTAACGTTAGCCTAGGCTAGTCTCTAATGCCTCTTAACCTGCTGCACTGTGCGCTGCTTTGCCGCTGTCAGACCGATTGCACTCCTTTACTGGTGACTTTTTGTGTGAGGCCAACTGGACAGAAATGTTCCAAAACTTAAATCTTGTTGAAGCCATCCAAAAAAAGTGATCTGGCTTTAAACTCTACCTGCAAACGTTAGGCCACGCCCCCTCTTTTACTTACAACTTAAAAAGCGGAATGCACGCATCCCTGCTGACACTCCCATTTTCCCGGGTTTCTTCCATACTTACAATCCTTCGGCGTCCTCCCGTTTTGTTGGCTCTCCTGGGAAACTCCCATGATTTGTACAGCCCTCAAACTTTATTATAATTGCCATACATTAATCCAGGTTTTGAACGTTAGTGACCAAAATTGCCAGATTGTGTAGGAAATACACTACATAAAATTAAAACAACCGGTCGCCGCAACCTGGCAACCCGATCCAATGGGCTTGGGCGCAGCTGCTCTATGCGCAAGAAGACGGGACAGCGTTTTGCATTAAAAAAATCCATGTACACCTGCACATTTAAGTAGTTTGAGTAAAAGGAGTCAGAGGAATTATAGCTAAAAATGTGGCACACCGAACAAGAGAGAGAGGGAAAGCGAGAAGCCATCGCTAGCTCCTAAGCTAAAGCGACCGTGTAAACATCTGTAGGATTTAGCAAGAGTCGTTAAACGAATCATAAAGCTGTGGGTGGTGAAGCAGAACTAATTAAGTTTAAATTAATAGCGGATAACTTGCAGCTGTACTAAAGAATCTTCACAAAATTAACTATATTAAGATAGAGCATGCACTGAGCAGGAACACGCTCCGGGGTCCGGAAATGAGACAACACGTTTATAAAAGAGGGGGCCATGCTAATCTTCTCTTTATCTACACGCTTACCACAGCACGCCTGGTCAAGAGTCCGCTCATTATCTTGTGAATATATCAGTCTTCAGGTATAAGTGTTGGCTATGTGTCAGTGGTAACAGAATTAAGACTCATAAAACCAATGCATGCGGCGTGGGAGGGATTGATTGATTGATTGATGGGTCTACCTGTCTTATAACTGGGTGTTTGAATTCTGTTTGTGGCATCATCTCCTGAAAAGTTCAGTGCAGGCAGATTGGGACTAGACTTACAATTTACAATGCTGCTTGCACCTGTGTTATTTTTGTTTGCGTCTTCCGTGAAGGTTGTCTCAGGGGCAGGTAAGAAAGAAACTTATTGATTAAAATTCTGTCAAATTAGACACACTTGAAAAATCTACACAGGCATCTTTTATTTTGCATGTGTGGTGTTTTGTTTGTCAGTAAGTTGCATGATATTGAATGTTATTTAACTAATGCCCAAACTATTTGGGAATTGTTTCTCACCCGTGGGCTTGTATTTCTTCTTGTTGTTGTTTATTTTCTGTTAAATTACTTATTTAAAACCTGTTCTTGTAGATTGGTGCTATCAGTCCCAAGTTACATGCAATGAAACCTGCAAAGGTAAACATCAAGACAAGTCACTGACATTAACAGTTTCATCAAAAATAAAAATATGTAGTAGTGCAGTAACTTTTTTTTTATTTATTTTTATTTTTTTGTCCTGTCCTCTTCACAGGTCCAGACCTATGGGGAGTGGTTTCAAAACAGTGCAGCGGCAGAGCTCAGTCTCCAGTTAACATTGTTACAGGGAGAGTGCTACCAGAAGAACGTCTCACTCCTTTTCACTTCATTGGCTATCAAGACACTTTTAATGGTCACCTCATAAACAACGGTCAAAGTGGTATGTGTTTGTGATTATTGCAGATTTATTTTGTAAAAAGACAATGTGCTTCAGATAGACTTAAGTCAAAATTATATATTATAACAGTTTTAAAATAATTTTGATGGTACACTGACTTGAATGGTGAATGGCATCTCTGTCACTGGCCCACACTCCCTGCCATTGAAATCCCAGCCAGGAAATGTTTGACAACAATGGAGTAATGTTTTACGGCACCAACACAACTCTTCAGTAAAGATGCGCTGATTGCAATTTTCCTGGCTGATTCTGATTTACAGAGTTTTGTTAAAGGTCTAACCTGCCAATTCCAATTTTTGGCTGATTCCGATTTTCTTGCTTTCCAAGAACTATGATGTACAACATGCACAAACATTTGTGCAACATCTCTTTATTGGAAAACTTTTACTTAATTAGGATCCCCATTTTCATTTCTGACAGGGGTCCATTCAACTGTATGTTCAAAATAAAACCCTGAATATTAAATAACTTTAACTACAAAACTGCAATATAACACGGCTGAGTGTTAACCACTGAATGACAATCTAACTATGCCGGGAGGGAATTTTTTTTTTTTTTTTTTCATTTGAAAGAATGCATTAGCCTATTTCTAGTAGGTTATATTTTTTTAACTCATTTTTTAAATTCTACCTAATTATCCACCTAACTTTAGAGTTTTAGTGTCGACTGAACTGGCTGTAATATTCTGGCCTCCAGTTGTAATCCACTGAAATAATGATCACATATGGTGTAAGATGTGGCAAAATGGCTATTGGCAAAGAAAAAAAATCTGCAGCCCTCATGTCCTCAGGTTTAATAAAAAAAAAAAAAAAAAAAAAAAAAAAACACTCCCAAAATATTAAATGCGCAAAAGCTGAGATACTTAAACATGAAGAGGCTGCAGAACATTAATGTTTTAAAATTTCAACTGCATAAAAATCCCCAAATCCTTTTTTCAGTCATTCAGGCAAACATCATCTGGTGATGGTGTTTGCCAAAATTCTTAAATTATGACTTGATTGTTTTTCTAGTTCAACTGGATTTGCCCTCCAGTATGAGGATCATGGGAGGAAATCTGGCTGTACCATACAAGGCATACCAACTTCACCTGCATTGGGGCCAAGATGCAGGGCCAGGGTCTGAACACACTATTGATGGAGAACAATTTCCAATGGAGGTAAGAAATATGGAGATGGAGGTGTCAGAATCTGGACTACATGTGATGTAGCCATTTGTGCACACTATTCAGATAAATTCTACAATGAATTATTTTATGCCATCCACAGATGCATATTGTCCACATAAAAGAAGAATATGTCTCTTTGTCCCAGGCTGTAAGAGACCGCACAGGCGTGGCTGTTCTTGGATTTTTCTTTCAGGTGATTTTATTTGTTCATTTGGCAATTTTAAAAAAAGTGGAGATCAGCTTAAAGTTGAAGCTAAAATATTAGTAAGATGAAAATGGGTATGGGGTAATATGAAAGGTCAAAAATGAAAAATCCTTTATTGGGAAATTAACAGTATGCACTGAATCTGAACAACTGGCAATTTGTTGTTCTGGACTAGCATTCATCTTATGAAAATGTAGTCACGGTTAAATAATTGCAAAGATGTCTCAAATTCTGGGTTTGATCCCAAAGTATTCACGCAATCAGGGATTTTCAATGAGATCTGATCAACTGGCATCAGAATTTTGCACATTTTAAAGTAAACACATACTACAGTGATCTCCATTTAGCTAATATTTAAAAACATAAACAAATAAATGGCCAAGAATTGCGCATTAAGGTACATCCAACTAGTTAAACAAATTTGGTAAAACTAACCAGAATGTGCAATTAGTTAACGAGTAACTATACAAAGGGCAGTTTTAATGTGGTGATAACTGAGATTAAATCATTTTTTGGAAATGGCATTGTCCGCAGCTTTGTAGATCAAAAGTAACGGAGCAATAAACCTTTTAACAAGGTTAGAGTTTAAAACTCTATTCTCTTCTATTGCGTAAAAAGGTACAAAAGGTTTAGAATTCGAAATATATAAATCCCTCCGTTAACTTTATGGTTCCAGTGCGTTTCAGAGAACTGCCTCTGTCATCAGGAAACACAATGCTTCAATCTACCATCTAGAGCCTTCTGTGCAATGTCATTTTCCAGGAACTGATTGAATGCCCTTTTAAATTTAAGCACCCTCATCTATTTGAATCAAAAAATCTAATGTCTGTTGTCCCAACTTTGACAAAAATGTGATTTCAGCTTGCTAAGTAACTTGAACATTTTATTCTTTCATTTCAGGAGTCAGAGTCTGCAAATAAGAAATTTGATCCCTTTATTAATGCTCTAAAATATACCATACAACCCAGTAAGTCATATCTGCTTGCAAAATAAGATAAGTGTGCTTCATTATCTTCCAGCCACACTGTGTAAGGTCCTAAAATGTGTTGATTGTTCCAGTGTTAAGATATGCTAGTAATGCGATAACACAATGTCATGAAAGACCTTTTCTTACACCACCAGTGAAGTATATCGATTAGAGCAGCATCACAATATTATTTTATATTACAATTTTATTGTTTAATGATATATTTCTTGCTAACTTTATTGTCTTTTTAATATTTTTAAAACCAGCAAACAGTACAACATTGAAGGGTGTGTCTCTGGAAATGTTAATTCCTCCTCAGAAGAATATGACCAAGTACTTTCGCTATGATGGCTCTCTCACTACACCTAGCTGTGCTGAAGTTGTTGTCTGGAGCCTGTTTGAGAACACCATTCCTCTCAGCAGGAAACAGGTAACTATTGTCATAATACTGCAAGGAGGTAGAATTTAGAAGGGATGGTAATAGGACATACCCCTACCAATTTCCAGCGACTACTGAATTGTCCCTAGCAATAACCTTGATCAAAACATTTAAATATAACCACTGTTGTCTATCTGTCTACTCAATGTGTTTCCTACACTTCGATTAAGAGCAGCGCACTTCTAGTTCATTCCCAAACAGGGTTCTGTGTCTGTCAGATAGTCTGAAGTGGATACTTCCGTATCAGCAGTGTAATAATGCCGACTAATACACAGCAGAGTATAGGGCAGGTAGATTTTAAAAAAATAAATAAGTATTATGACTTTATTCTCCTTATATCACAACTTTATTCTCAATATGTCAGAACACAGATATGTGGGATAGATTTTGAATGTGCACAAAGTTTTGAACATGAGCAGAAAACCTGATTAAATACAAAAGCTATTAAAGTTCTGGGTTTATAAATAATTGAAAATTAATTCATGTATCATTGACGTAAATAGGTGCCACATTTAAAGAGATTACTTCCTTAAATAAAAGACAGACAAATCATGCCTGCATGTGTGTTGACTCGGCAGGGATGGTATTTAATGAGAAATGTTGATCTACAGGACAATACATATCTGAAAGCAATACAGAATAGACCTAAGAGCATTATATTCTGTTATCTTAAATTGTCACCTAAATTTCGTTTTTCCACCTTTACATAAATTGGTACAAAATGTGTGTTGAGCACTAAATGTGTCCCATTATATGCTCAAACGAAACCTACACTGTTGTTGTACTGTATCATCTACCCAGAGGAGGAAAGGAATTACATTTACTTAAGTATCTACACTTAAGTATAACAGAGGCAGCAGTAGTACTTTATTCTTTTCCTCTGCTAACAAAAGTATCAGACAGCTATACTTTACGATGCAGATTCAGATTTCACATTTAAGGTGACAGAAACTGACTATATCCCAGACAGGTTTCTAAAATTCCATGTGTGTGTGGGTTGTTTTTTTTCCCCTTATGCATGACTCTGGGGAAAATTCCCCAAAATAGTTTTTCAGAGATGCAATAGATCCCTGTACTCTTTAACCATAACCCATTTGATGTGCTTTTGAATACTAAGGTAATATTTAATGTGATATTTATTCATTTCTATTCACTGAGCCTCCATTGAAAGTTGAGACCCACCTCCCACTTTGAAAACCTCTGCTCTGCGGGGTTGTAAATGTAGTAATATGGTCTATTGTTAATATAAAGATATTGAATAGGAAAGCTCATATGCAATATGAGCAGCCCACCCTTTTACCACTGCATCTACCTTGTGTATTTATCAGCTTTTCCATTTTATCATCCTGCAAAATCTTTTTCACCTGTCTGTTGGGATCTCATCTTTGTTATAGCTCGCCGCATTCTCCCAACTTCAGTTTGCAAATGGGACGCAGATGGTCAAAAGCTACAGACCAGTGCAGCCCTTGAATGGACGGCAGGTGTATTACTCAGGAGGCTATGTTGCTGTGCTTAGCAGTGGGTTACTCATGTCAGTGCTGGTATCCAGTGCATTGTCCCTGCACACTACAGGGTGAAAGCTCTGTTTAATTTACTAAACCTTTTAATGAAGAATTATTGCTGTCTATGTCCACTGATTGTTAAATACATGAAATATAATGTACTTGATATTTAAAAGTAATCTACTGTATGCACTGTTTGCAAGTTTCTGTGCAGGTTCAAAGAAAACCTCATGTATATTTTACAACTCCCCTCCATAGCTTGGAATTTTCTACAACAAACTGCACTGAAGATGAAAGTTACCATGTACGATGACCCAGAGTAATTTACAGACTAGGGTGCTAATAGTTGCTATTACACTCTTGTGTGATACTGAAGTGTTTCCTTCCTGTCCTGCAGATATAAGAACTCTGAACTTTCCCACAGTGCATACTGTATTGTCTCAGCTGTTTGAAAAATATTGTGCAATTAATAAAGTGTGTTTTATTCCTGCTTTGTAAAACTATTTTATTTCACCAGGGGCAGGGGGTTTGTGAGACAATAAATGTGGTATAAATTTGTACATGCTGTTTTTGTCTTTGTACTACTTGGTTTACTGTAATGTACTTGACACAGGTGTCAGAGCTCCTTCCGTTGGCTCCAATTGCACGGGGGGAAAAAAGCCAACTTGTATTCTTCAGCATAAATAACAATTATTGGTAATGTGCGTCTTGTATCCACTAAAGTGAGTTCTGCTAACTTCATTTATAAAAAAAAAAAAAAAAAAAAAAAAAAAGGTCTTTAGTAATGGGTAGCTTATTTGCATTCATCCAGTGCATTTGGGTTAAAATGTTCCAGAAATCCTTATTTTGATGGCTGTGTCTTCTTTTTTTCTTTTTTTTTTGGGGTCTCTCTGATCAAAATTAAAACCGTTCAAACCCTTAAGAAGATGAACTTCAGACACATCGGGTGCCCCCAATTTGCAAGGCACTTGATGTCATGGGGTGCTTTGTTTCTTGGTTTGTTGTGACTGCAGTACAGGAAAAGTAGTAATCAAGGATAAGCTTAAGGCTTAAAATAAATGGAATCTATGATTAGTTGAAAGCTAAGAATTTCTCATGATTACATCACATATTTGGGTTAATTTAAGTAAAATGTAACTATTCTGAGTTGGCTTGACTTGGAGTCCCTTTGATAGTATTTTCATTTTCTAATAAATTAAAATTCTATTGTCCACCTTTTCATATTTAGATATTTCACTTCTTCTCTGATCTTTATATTTGCCTCATTTCGCCTTTTCTTTTATTATTGATCAGTGTGATTTTAAATTGTTAAATGTAGATCCCAGGAAGACTAGCGACCTCTTTGTGAAAGCTAAAGGGGATCCAAATAAAGAACATTCACCTTTAAAATGACATCACTCCAGATTGTTATCTCCACTAACATCCACTGTGTGGCAGCACAGAGCAAATCTGAATGGCTGTTAGGATTCTGCTTGCATTCAACTCTGGGTAGCACATTTGCAAACTATATAACATACAGGATTTTTAAAAGGTGCATGAATATCCTTTTATCTTTGAGTCATGGGGAAGTTTTATTCCTCATTTGGTGACTTGCTAATGAACCCACAGCCATGATGTAATGAGAAAGTTAAGTTAGACTGAACAGAAACAGGAACCGTGGCTTTTAGTGTGTTGTGTTATTTTGATATATGCCTTTTCCAGCTGCTGTCCACAATTAGACCTGTTCAAACATGGTTCAGTCTAATACTCTGACATCTGACATGTTGTGATTGACTTAACAATTGCAATACCCATTCTAAAGAAAAGTTACATTCTCAGCCACTATTACACAGCACAAGTTTACTTCCCTCTCTGAGATCAATCACCATAGGTTAAGCATAATTCAATTTGTCCTAAGCACAATACTGGTGTCATTAGATGCTGCGCTTGTTTTTGGCACCCTGGTGCTATCTATATCACCCTAAGTACTCAAGGAGATCACTTTGGATATAATCCCAAATTGCACCGGAATAGATGTCTGAGGCAAACACATCCTCTAGCGCAACAGTGTTGAGATAATCTGCAGGATGCACAGTCATGTTTGCCTGCTGCAGAGTTACATTCTTTGTTTTCTTGGGACACATGTGGACTCAGTATTACAAACAATTACAACCTTTGTGTGTGTGTGTGTGTGTGTGTGTGTGTGTGTGTGTGTGTTTGTGTGTGTGGTTTGGCTTGCAGTATCTGATTCCTTGCAGCAGATTCAACTTTTTGTCAGTTGCTGCATTTGCAACCAGTGTTTTGTCTACTACACAACACATTACTGTCTGCTAGTCTTTTTTTTCTCAAGGACATCTTTTCTCGGTTTGTGTGCGCCACCCATCCCCCACTTCCTCTTATTTTGCTTGGTGTGACTCTGAGGTTTGGGTTGTCGTGACAACAGAGGACACAAGCCCGTCTCTTTTCTATTTGCGAAGTTTCTGTTGTTGCAAGCATATTGCACATTTGCTGCTGGGACAGGGAAGAGCCTTGCACCACCAACCACCACCTACGCATTGTCACAAACATGCAAGCGTGAATGAGTTCTCAGAAATAAAAACGAGATATGAATCTCTTCCTGTCATCTACACAGAAGATTTCGGACTTGCACTTGCTGTGTGTATATGACATATTTGAGGATAGTGCTGAAGAGCGCAATAGTCCTTTGCAAACTAACATTTAACAGTTCCAACATCTCCAAAATGAGCTCACTCAGTGTAAAAGTCTGCTAAAAACCTTTCATTTAATTTGATCTTTCATCATTATGTTGTTATTTCAGTCAAAGCGTAGGCCTATTCTCACACAACAGTTACTGAAATTTGAGTTAAGAGTATTTTGTCCTGAGATAACTGGTACACATCCATATTAGGCTAATTATCGCTGGGATCAATATGTATCTTCTTTAGTGTCTGACTTCTTTTGTAAAGCGATGTCGCCTCATAGTCTATGTCCTTAAAAGGGATGAGCTCACACTTGGCAGCGGCGGAGTCTGCCAGAAGTTTGTGGGTGTAGGTTTTGAATTTGCATGGGTGTGTGTGTGTACTTTTATTAAACATTTTTCCACTGTACTATATTTATCTGATGGCTACAGTTATTTTACTAAGATTGTACATAAAAAATAACAAATACTGTTATAATAGACTAAACAAAACTATATGAAGTAGTTGGACCTATAACCACCTGCTCCAGATGATAGGTCATACATACAATGAATTAAAACATCTCCCGAAAGAGAGATGACTCAGAAACATGGACACATTTTAAACATGTAACAACAAATAATCCTTTACATATGTTCACATACTTACAAGTACATGTTTCAAGCAATATTCCCACCACTGTTTGTGTGTGTGTGTGTGTGTGTGTGTGTGTGTGCACGCATGAGCATGTGCACATCTGCGTACACTTCCATGCATGTATAGTTTGTGTGTGTGTGTGTGTGTGTGTGTGTGTGTGTGTGTGTGTGTGTGTGTGACTGTTAGAGCTTTTCCTGTGTTAACCACGTGGCTCAGACAGGGTTAATAAAAAGGTCACATTCACTTCTGGGTTTCCTTTCTTCTTCGGAGTCCAAACGCTGGTAAGACCCTGACAGCAAGTGACTGTATTTAAAAATCTCATTGTCGCGGCTTTTTATTTGTTGTACTTTTTCAAATAAATTGTACTTAAGTACACAGAAGTTGCTGCTTTATGTCTTATTTATGTCCTGTATCAGCATTATTTTAAGAAACATTACTGTCAAACACTGTGGATGTGACTGATAAGCTGTTTTCATATGTCTCAGATATAAAATAATGTTAGAGAATGTTCTTTGTGTCAAATTTAATTTGTGAAGACCTGCCTTTACTCAACCCGCCATGTCTTCAGTGTTTGCGGTGGAGCGACCAGAAGCTACTGATGTACAGTGTTGTCACCCATAAAGTAGAAAGCACTACTAAACTTAACTACACAGTGTAGTGTTTCCTACTTTATGGATGAGTATACTGTTGGCTGCAGAGAAATGTAAAAGAAGAAACCAACGGATTGTGTGAAAGATTTTAAAACTAGTAGGCCTGTCATGAAAACCTGCTGAATTTCTCTGTTGTGTTTGTCGTTTAATCTTGTATTGTGTTCATTTAATGCAAATTGATAGAATAATGGTAAATGGAAAGCCTGTCAGAATAGATAAGAATTTAAATCAACATAGTAAAATCATAAACCAGTAGTTGAGATCTTTAGATAAAAGCACGCAGTTAAGCATTGTACAAATTCAAGTTTATTTTAAGTTTCTTGCATTTACATTTCCATAAGAATTGCTGAAATTCTCAAAAACAAAAAAATATAATTTCTTATACTTTCTCCATATGAAAAAACTATGAATATATAAAGAGGATATAAGGCAAAAATGGACATACTATATAAATACACTGGTCTGCAAAAAACTGAGACTAGAAGCATATTGTTAAGGCTAAAATAATGTATCCATTGCCATCAGGAATGATTGAAACGATTACAATTTGTTCATATTGTAATGCATTTATGTATCATTTTGGCTTGAGTTAAAGATCTTCCGTGCTGAGTTGTTTACGTTTTTTAAAATATACATGCTTTGTAATTTTTTTTCACCAAATGATTTGTCATTTTTGTTAATATTTTTCAATAAAGAATTATCTGAATTGAATGATGAGAACTCTTCACTTTGCTGCATCTTGATCAATACTGGTGAATTAGTTGCTTACAGTATTTGCATAGACAATCATTGTTTTGCAATCAAAAGCAAGTGCAGCGCAGTGCTTGTCTATAACATAAAAAATAAAAAAGATGTATTTTGACACATAAAAATGTCCATTTTTAAAAAAATAAAAACTGCTAATTTCTCACTGTGTCTGAGACTTGGCATTTGTAGCAAACATCCTACTGGAGCGGGGCCTTTTCTTCTAATCCCAGGGCAGTGGCTGCAGGAAGTTTGATGGAACCAAACCTCGTCGTCCACACAGATCCCCCTTAAAATTGAGATGACAGTTAAACTTCTGTGCAAAAGTCAGTGTAAGAACTAAGCACCGATCATTGTAATTGTAGAGATGAAACTCACATAGTAAAATCCGTCTTGATCCATCTCACCTAACACATATATAATGTCTCCTGAACGAAAACCAAGTTCAACCTTTGAGAGACAAAAATAGAAAAAAAATATTGTTTTGAAAATATTACCACAAACCATATTGTTGTATTTGAAACAATAGATAAGAATGGACTTGTACAAAGTGGTTAAAACATAAAGTGGTTCATGTGTCATTATAGTGCGTACTTCACTGTCCATGTTGGGTGAACTCTCCCACGGATCATAGTCAAATAAGGCCACCATTCGTCGAACAATCACATCATCAGGGATGCTGGCTACGTCGCTCAAACTTGGCGTTAGAGACATATCTGTGGGCCAAAATAAAAAAATTTGAAATCAAACAACTTTAGTGCTAGAAATCAATGTGCACAAACCTCAGAGAAATAACTGTTTAAAAGCTTACATACATGTGTAAACTACTGCATTGAATTGTATTCACTTTATTTAAAAGATAAATTTTTCTGGCAATGAACTCAAGATTTCTGTATTACTTTTACTTCATCTTATTTGTTGTAGTATCTTTTTTTATCTTCAGTAACTTCCTACGGTTACAAACATTCTCCCCAGGGAGCAGCTCAGTGCAAAGAAGCCTTCCTGTAACCCCTACGTTACTGTTCTGCCAGCTTGTTAAAACACAATATCCTGCAGAGACAGAGGTTATACCTGTGTGGTCCACAGGCAGGAATCCCTGCTGCATGAGTAGATGCTTCAGGTACTCGTCGTCCACTGGGATTTCAGCCACCATGTTACTTGGTACATAACCGGAGAGACCACCAGACTCACCATGAAAGAAACCATCATTGTCTTTGTCTCCAAACACCTAATGCATGGAGAGAGTTAGTTTTATGACTTTATTTTAAGTTTTGGAAGAAGAAGAAAATATGCATGTGTATATATGCATGTTGCAGCAGTTACAGAATAAGTAAAAAGGCAGCAAATTGCATCAATCAGATGGAAATGGTGACAGGAAATATAGAAGAAAAGCTCATATCTTTGTACACACAAACAGGAAACACCATGTTCTTTCAAAGAAGTTTTTCAACTGATGATGTGAGGAAATACAACTCAAGCATACAGTATGAGTCGTCCATGCCAATGCACTTGAAGAGAACAATAAAAAAAGTTGTACAGGATTTTTCATCCACAATTTTTACATTAAGTTGCTAAAGTAGAAGACAGCACAACATTTTTACCTTGATTATCTGGCCTGGTACAAAAGGCAGCTCCTCTGCAGCCGTGTCATGGTTGGGAGACATTGCAGCAGGATTATATGGGTAAAGTGCCACAAAGAGTCGGACGGTGGGTATGGACACCTGGCTCGCAGTCTCAAGTTCCCATTCTATGAGTTCCTCCGGAGTAACAATCCTTACTTCATCTGGGTATATCAAAACATCCAACTCCAGACTTGTCTCCATTTACAGCAGCGTGAGCGCTTGACTGTCCACAGACAGATGGCTGCTGTAGACTGCTCTCCTTACCCTTATCCTAATTTGAAGTAACTAAGCTAAGCAGAAGGCACAGTAATCCTCTTTGAAGCAAGTAGAGATACATTGGTTGAGCACTGCCTGTTGCACTGTAAGACTGTGCAATGCAAAGAAATTTTCTTTAAAAAGAAACCACTAATATGTTATCTGTCTCGTTATTTTAGGCTGCTTCTAAATTGTGGCAGCTGAGAGATCTCCTAGTGTCTGTCATATGCTACTAAATTGTATATAATAAATACATATCTGAGAAAAGGTGTCATGGAAATAGAGGTTTTCCAAAAGTGCACTGAAAAATCATCAGTTTTTAAAGGTAGATTTTTGCGGTTTATTTTTCAGGAGAAATAAATTTATCCTCTTAGAAAACAATTAAGTTGAAGGATAAATGAGAGAATAAATAAAAATCTGACTTTTTTTGGATAGGCTCTGATCTTATGGGCCTGACCTCTGCATTTACTTGGCACAAGATAAGGTGGTGAAACTACACAATACAATAAAAAATAAATGTCTCAATGTCCTTCTACACTTCAAGCCATATCAGTGCAATATTCATGTCTTTGAAACATTAAGCTATGGTTAAGTGTGAAGAGACAGTGTTATTTTTTTGGCCTGACTCCTCCTCCTATCCTCTTGACCCAGTTTACACGTTACTGAAAGTCAAGAGTTCCTCTCTTGACCTCTGGTCAGGTCAGCAGGTGATAATCTCTTCCTGCAGAGGAAGAAAGGCTTCAACACCATGTGTTTGTGTGTGGGAGAGAGAAAGAGAGAGAGAAAGTATTGAGAGATGGACGGGAGAAAAACAAAGAAAGGTGGAAATTGGTGACCTCTCATAACACTACTACTAAAAAGAATGTAGGTGGTTTTATTCCCTCTCAAATGTATCAATTTATGTATTATTTTAATTTACACACACCCACCTCTTGGCCTTCACAATTTTTAGATTAACTATGTTATGGGAAATAAATTTAGTATTATTCATGCTCCTCGTTCACTGTTACATTCATGTGTGCTCTCCCAAACAGGGCATCACACTAACAAATCTCCATAGTCTCATCTTTGACAAATAAGCTAATGGAATTTTATAAATTGTGAGCTGCTGATAAAAATTAACCATTTAATATTTGTTTTAACTTGCATGTGTTCCTCCATTAGTTGTTAATTAGATTTTAGTTAGTTTTTATTTAGGTTCGGTCATTTGCCTCATTTCCTAATGCTTTGGCACAACCTCATTACTTTGTGTACCTTTTATTTATATATTCAATAATGTATTTTGCATACATTCCACATATAGTTTTTAAGCCTAATAGCCTTTGCCTGTTTTTAGTTTTGTGATTAACAGTTTTTGTTCGTTCTTCTCCTATCTATTGTATTAGGATATATAGTACTATACATAAAAAAATATATTGCTACTGAATATACAATTGTCCTTATAGGAATAAAAAGTTGATGCCGATGAATGGTTGTTCTCGGTCAGTGTTCCTTTATAAACTGCTGACCAGAGAACAGTTTAATTCATGAATGTTTTAAAAGACAGTCCTGTGGTTTCAGATGCTTTTTCACAACAACAAAATCTTCAACTTTTAGAATCCCACTGCAGAACATGATGTCTTATCCTCAGACACGTTCATTTCCATTTTGACCAGAAGAGGGCTGTGTGACAGTAGTCTCTTCATCTGCTTGAGTAGCTCACATTGCTAGTTTGGTCAAATTAAATAGTGACTCTAAGTGTGGTGCTGAATATCAAGAAGCTGTGATATAAAACTGCTACCTTTGATAAGCATGTGCTGCACTCCCTATGCTTATAAAATAGCTGCACAAATCGAACCTCACCAGCAGAGTTTCCCCTTTGCTCACTAGCATTTTGGCCTTGAGGAGGGGAAATGCTGTGATCTCAGATTACAGTCCAGTGAAGCCCTGCCACCATGCAAAAATGATTATGTCATGATTCAATATGTCAAATCAAAATGTGGGATGTTGATAGAAATACTGACAACAGTCTATTCAGGATATCAGAATCTGTGAGGCATTATGCTTACAGTAAACAATCATCCAGTCTTTAAACTCAATCTAGCCTTCCAACCAAATATTACTTTCCCTTAAAAAATATTATGAGAATGGAAGGAAAAAGTAAAACAATCTTAACCTTGTTGATCTGATTTATCACTACTCTACCCCTGATGAAAAGGACAAAACCCCTGCCAGGTATAGGCAGCATTTGAGAAAATAATGCAATACAAGGAACAGCACACGTTACCATCCAATCCCTCTGATAATCTAGAAGCTCCCAAAATACTAAAAAGTATCCCAAGGTTCCCCAGATACAATATGTGCCCATTAGAACCTCTCCCACAAGGCAGCAGCTTCTTACAATGTATGCTCTTGAGGACTCCTCATAAAATTTTATTTGTTTGCCCATTTTGTGACCTGTCGAGAAACACTTCTGATCCGCTGCTCTCAGGGTTACTGAAGTTCACTCTAGTTATAAGCATGTACAGTGAAAAAACCCTGCACAGTACTGGCCCAAGGGTGTAATTTACACTTGTGTTAGGGGGACATGTCCCCCTCACTTTGATTGTTTCTGGTTGATTTTCTTACTTAAGTATCTTTTAACTAATTCATCTTACTGTCCAGGCGCCATAGGCCAGATGAGAGTAGATCAGAGTTGCTAATAATTTTGTTAGTTGCCTTCAGTTATTACAGCGCGCTCAAAGCAATTATCTTAACGAGCAGCATCAAGTGCTTTTCAAACTTTATTTGTCCTGGGTTTGCCTCTCATGCTACATACAGGCTGCCCTACCTTAACAATAAAGGTTGTTGGGGGAGAGGAAGACTAGCAGACAGTACTCACGGCTCAACAGGCACTGCCAGCTTCATATATATATATGTATATATATATGTATATATATATATAAAAGTTCCCCCTCTCACCCCTGGGGGGGGGTTTGAAGGTTCTGCTCCTTGGACATTCCTCTCGACAGAGACCTCTGATGTTTTACCTGGAATCTGCTGTAGCCACTCTCCCAGTTTGGGGTTCACAGCCCCCACTGCTCCGATTACCACTGGCACCACTGCCACCACTTCCTCTTACTTTCCACATCTTTTCTAGCTCCTCTTTCAGCCCTTGGTATTTCCCAAGCTTCTCGTGTTCCTTCTGCTTGATGTTGCTGTCGCTTGGGATTGCAACATCTATCACTGCAGCCTTCTTCTGCTGTTTGTCGATCAACACGATGTTTGGTTGGTTAGCTATTACCAGTTTGTCAGTCTGGGTCTTGAAGTCCCACAGGATCTTAGCTCGGTCATTCTCAACTGTCTTAGGAGGTGTCTTCCATTTTGACCTTGGGACTTCCAGCCCATACTCATGGCAGATGTTCCTGTATACCATACCAGCTACCTGGTTATGGCGTTCCAAGTACGCACTTCCTGCCTGCATCTTTACACCCTGCTGTTATGTGCTGTACTGTCTCAGGGGCATCCTTGCACAGTCTGCACCTGGGGTCCTGTCTGGTGTGGTAGACCCCAGCCTCTATTGATCTTGTACTGAGTGCCTGTTCTATTGCCGCCATGATTAGTGCTTCTGTGCTGTCCTTCAGTCCGGCCTTTTCCAGCCACTGTTAGGATTTCTTGATATCAGCCATTTCTTCTATTTGTCTGTGGTATATGCCGTGCAGCGGCTTGTAAACTGCATACATATTAACACATCAATAATAATGATCCAATAACATAATAATATATTATATTATAATATTATATAATAATAATAATACAACACTGAAAGTAGTAAATCTGCATTACAAGTAGCCTACTTTGGGTACTTGAAGTACATTTTGTTGCTAATATTTTGTTCTTTTACTTGAATGCAGAACTTTTACAGTGGTATGGTATTGCTACTAAAGTAAATTACCTGAATACTTCCTTTGCTACTGGATCTGGGTTGCATTGAAATTATGTCCATTGTCCAAATTTAATTGTGTTTTCGGTCCAGATTGACTGAGATATGTGGACTTTAGACTATGTCAAACAGTGATTTTATGCCAACTCTGTTTAGGACTCGTTCCATTATGAGGTTGAAATCAAATGGTGACCATTGTGCTTTAACCCCCTGCTCCACCAGCAGCCTCCATAGTAAGATGCTGTGTCACACCTACACCCACTCATCATCATTCAGTTGGTAAAGGCCTCTGCCTCCAGTGGACTCCATTTCCCACAAGGCCTTTAGCCCAGCTGCTCCCATCTATCCGTTCCTATGGTGGCCCTCTGGTTCCCATGTATGGAGTGTTACATCACTGGCACAGACACCCACCTTTCTGAGTGATGACGCAGCCGAGGGAGAGAGAGTGTGTGAGGAGGAGGAGGAGGAGGAAGGGTAAGGGAGGGAGGGAGAGTGGAGAAGGTGTCCCGTCTGCACGGAGCACAGACAGACAGCAGGGAACAGCTGCAGCATTAGGTTCGCGTAGGATTTCACTGCATTGCGATTTAAAATATCAATCATTTCATCCCCAAAACCCAAGTAGAGCAGCTCGACACAGCAACCAAATATCATTTAAAACATGGTTGATCGCGAGCAGCTGGTGCAGAAAGCCAGGCTGGCTGAACAGGCGGAGAGGTATGATGATATGGCAGCTGCTATGAAATCGGTAAGTCCATTCAAAAAAAGAAAGATAATAATTATGACTATATGAATAGTGTGTTACCACTGCTCTGTTTGCGTAAAGGCGCGCCCCGCAATCTCGACTGTGTTGGCTGTAAATCTGTGGTTACACCGGCTTGATATTACAATTAAACACCATAGAAAAGTAATGCTTAATATCTGTATTGTCTTGTCGCCAGTTCATCGACAGCTCAGTGCCTTTTTTCCCCTTCTGAGTCGAGTCCAAATCGCCTGCTCCTTGGGCGGTGCCTTTCTGTCGGCCGTACTCGTTCAATGAAGGGATATTGCAATGAAATGCACACAGGCCTGAGCTAAGTGAGAGGCTCGGATCATATAATGGCTCTGCTTTACTACATTTGCTACTTTTTCTCCCTTTTTACCTTCCCACCTCTCCTCCCTACATTATACCGAATGCATTAAAGCTACTGCTGCTGGGAACCATGTGTGGTTGGTTGCTCGGGAAAAAAGCCCATCGACTGCTCCTGCTGCTCCCTCCCCCCTCCTCCACTTCTTTTTCCTCTCTTTGTCACATTAATTAAAATAACATACATCCTCAAAATCTGCTCATTTTTCATACCTGTTTGTATGGCTTACATGCGTTTTTTGAGAATGCTTGCTTCATAGAAATGCTCCAAAAGAGCCATTAAACTGCTCTTTTCTCTAAACAAACGTAGGAGGCAGCAGAATCTCTCTAGAATATTCTTTGTCATATTGCAGAGAGTCAATATGATCAGATTTGATTGGGCTTCGTTTTCTCCTGTCCTGTTCGCTGTAGTCCTCATACACACATACGTGTGCTGTATGTGATTCCTCCCAACATCCAGCAGCAATTTGAAGTCATTTTGAGTTAATGACCTTGATTATATGGTGTAATATTTAATGCAAAGAGGATTACATGAGTGGCCTGCCTCACTGGATCTTTCTCAGCTCTTATTGGCCAGTGTTCAGGACAGAACCTTTGTCTGCTTTTCTTTTTTTTTTTTCTCTGCCCCCCTTAAGAAATTCTGGGAACTGGATTCACCAGTGGGTTAAAAAAACTGCTGTGTCACACCAGCTCACACTGGAACCAATAGCATCCTGGCGTCCTGGGAGTTTTAGCAGGGCCTGTATGAGCTCACTTATAGATTAAAATCGCTATACCTGCTTTATAGTAGGGGAACATTTTGTCTAATGTTCCTCAGGGTAGATGGAGTGAACCCCCGTGGGTCGTTTGTCATCAAGGGTTTCTGGTTGCAGGAGGTGGGATGATGTGTGTTCAGGGAGGGCTTCCTTTCCCTTTAAACAATCTGCCATGTCAGTGCGGTTCAAACTGGGCCCTTTTGCAGGGGTGTGTACTCTCTAATCAAAGGGAATCCCTTGCCATTGCAGCCAGAAATGACATATGATAGCTGATCTTTGTCTTGTCTTCATGCTATTATTTTCATTACTGATCGATCTAGCGATTATTTTCTAATCGGTAGATCATAACATGTCTTGATTTCTCTGACCAATAGTTCAAAAACTAGATATATTTATAGCTTTCACAGAAGACTAAGAAAACAAGAAAATATTCACATTTGTGAAGCTCAAATGAGTGAAGTTTTTCGATTTTGCCTACAAAAAATATCCCGAACAGTTGGAGATAAATTTACTTAATCAACTAATTAATTAATCGACTAATTGATTCAGCTCTAGATATGCGTGTTTTTAGCTCTAAATGGGGATTTTGGTAGTTTTTATGTATTATAATTAATGTCATGGAGCCCTTAAAAATCAGTCTGATGCATTTTCAGCTAATTTTTATCAACATAACTGTAATCCAAGTGACACAGTAGTGAGCTTCCCAAACATCAGTGCATTATATTTAGAGTGTTGACCATTGATTCTGTAAAAAAGCAACAGTTGAGTCACTTGATTAATAGAAATCTGCTTCATTTGATTGTAAATTGCACATGTTTGTTGTTTGCATGCAGTAGGTTTGTGTTACAGACAGAATGAAGGTGCCTCCATCTCTATAGGTTCAGCCTTGCTTTCCATCCACTCAGTGTGAGTGACGTCGGCAATCCTGCGCCATCTTTGTGCTCTTCTGGCTGAGCAGTGAATGTCAAAACTGAGAAATGATAAGTGTTAGTACATCAAGGAGGAGCTTTTCAGAAAAATAAGCTATATATATAATATTATGAGTCCCTGTGCACTTATGTCTCTGACACTCTGACAGAAATCATATTCCAACACAAGGTAGCTCTTCCAATCAAATAACCCTGAGAAATACGGTCTTTTTATAGTAACATAGCCTATTTGACAAGCACCCAACTATCAAACTGATCTGTCAAAATCTAAATTTAACAATCTAACTCAGAGTGATGTCACACGTGGTGATTTAGACAGGTAAAAAGGTCAGTATGAGCTGAAGAGAAGGTCACTGGGACACGTGAACTGCCTGTGCAGTGATGGTTTTCACTTACAGTGCAGCGGAGTGCTTGTGGGAACATTTTAGCCATCTCCAGCCTTCCTTTCACCTTGCTCCCCTTTCCTTTCCCAACCCCCCCACTGCCGCTGACTATCAAGAATATTTTTCTCAGTAACTGGCATTAGCTGTCCATGGGGCTGCGGTAGCTACTGGTGCACTAAATTAATGGATTGGAATGGAAACTGGAACTTGCACATGACATGAAATATTACTCCTTTTCTGTGCTGTGAACTGTACTGTTGGTCCAAATTCTTGTGGTTGGTGTATTAAGCTGACGCCACAGGGGCGCCCCTCCAATGTAGCATCTTAAAGTGCTTCTTTGTTTCCTATCAATAATGAATTTACAGTGAGATAAATCAAAGACAAGCAGAAAATCCTGAGCAACTGGAACCATAAAATGATTGGCATTTTTGCCAAACTAGTATGTTAGTTTTTCTTGGATGATATTTTCTCATTCTTTTTTTGTATAATCAAGGATGGTGCTCTTCCTTCTTTTAGGTAACAGAGCTGAACGAGGCCCTGTCCAACGAGGAGAGGAACCTCCTGTCTGTGGCCTACAAGAACGTGGTTGGGGCCCGTCGCTCCTCCTGGAGGGTGATCTCCAGCATCGAGCAGAAGACCTCGGCTGATGGCAATGAAAAGAAGATTGAGATGGTCAGGGCCTACCGGGAGAAGATTGAGAAAGAGCTGGAGGCCGTGTGCCAGGATGTGCTGAACCTTCTGGACAACTTCCTGATCAAGAACTGCAGCGAGACGCAGCACGAGAGCAAGGTGTTCTACCTGAAGATGAAGGGCGACTACTACCGGTACCTGGCCGAGGTGGCCACAGGCGAGAAGAGGGCCACTGTGGTGGAGTCGTCGGAAAAGGCCTACAACGAGGCCCACGAGATCAGCAAGGAGCACATGCAGCCCACCCACCCCATCCGCTTGGGCTTAGCTCTCAACTACTCAGTGTTTTACTACGAGATCCAGAACGCCCCGGAGCAGGCCTGTCATCTGGCCAAGACCGCCTTCGACGACGCCATCGCCGAGCTCGACACCCTCAACGAGGACTCCTACAAAGACTCCACTCTCATCATGCAGCTGCTCCGAGACAACTTGACACTGTGGACAAGTGACCAGCAGGATGACGAGGGAGGGGAGGGCAACAATTAAAGAGAAACCACACTTACCACAAAAAATATATGAAGGGCCGGTGGACTTTGGCAGCCGCTTTTGCCGATGATACTACCGCAGCAGCAGTTCTTTATTTTTCCATGTGTTAAAAGAAAAGAATCAAAAGAGAGGTGAGAGTGGAGGTTAAATCTTAGTTTAAATATATATAGAAATATATATACAGTTGAAAGGGGCCTCCGTCTTCTTGATTTTCTCTTTGACATTTGCCAAAACCACTGATATGTCAATCAGCCTGAAGTGGTTGTTGTTGGATTGAAATGGCAGCCTCACACTGGCATTGGAACTGATCTTGTTCTGTCAAGATAAGCTGCTTAGTTAGGGTTTTGCGTGATAGGGATGCATTTGAGTCACTTGAGAGAGAAAATGCTTGAATGGGAATGCCTCACAAAACTAGTTTGCATTGGTTCCAGTAGTAGTCTATATGAGAAAGGGCCCCGAAAGCCGTTGACATTAAACTGACACTAATATTGAGAAAAGAGAATAATTTTAACCAATTCATTCCCCCCAGTTTTGAAAGGTTAAATTACATGGCAGTGAAAATGGTCTGGATAGGAAAAATTGATTCCCCTCTTTCTGCCCAAAGTGTATTTGGCATCTCACAGATTAGTCTGTTATGTCACGGGAACCATAGATTCTTTTGGAGGTGAAGATTAACTAAAGCAGAGACTTAACAATATAAAACCAAAAAAATGACAAAAAAAAAACAAATAAAAGCAGCTTCAGAGTTTGTGGTTTACTTCTGTGTTTGTTTTATTAAATGCACTTGCCTACTATACTGTTTCTTCAGTGTAAGATGATGACAACAATAATATCAATTATTCAATATTGTGCATGCTGGTGATGTATTTATATACAGTAGCTTGACTTTATTAACTTATACTGTGGGTGTTAAGTATTCATATGATTGAGAAAAACAGGCTTTGTCTGATGTTAATTTCTAATTTATTTTGTTATGTTATGGTTTTTGATTTGCTATACCAAAATGGTGATCGTAAAAATTGACCTGTAATGGGCGTTGCTATAGTGACATGCAATATGTGTATTTAATTTGTTAATGAAAGAAAAAAAAGGAAGATAAAAAACTCACCAGTGATCGCTTAATCTTACCAGCTGGTGTTTGTCACAATTGAAGTATGGTTATGATATATTTTGTTCTTTGAACAATATTTAAGTACTTTTTTCTGTCATGCTATCCAGTTTAATAATGGTGAAGTTTTCAGACTCAGTGTTTTTGTTATGAATTCACAAACATGGACCATATTTTATTTCTGACAGTATACACTTTTTTTTGGTTTGTTTGTTTTTATACATTTTAGCTGTTCCTGAGTGACAAAATATCTTGAATGTGAGTCATTATGTAGCAGTTGCACAAGAACCGAAATAATAGCTATGATAATAAAAAAGAATATGACTAAATTATACATGCACCATTTCTGTGGTGGTCGAGTGTATTGCTGTATCGTCACCCATGAGAACACTTTTGTTTTTAAGGAAAACCATTTAATAGAAATGCTTTGTTTTGTGCCCTGAGTACAGTATGTGCTTTCTTTTTGTGCCTGTATCATTATTTAATATGCCTCATTTGCAAGTTAACCTTTACGGGAAAAAAGGATTTATCTGCCAGTATTTGAAGTTCCTGCAAGCATGTGTGCAAGATGTAATATTTTCCCTTCAACGGTTCCTCACTTTTACATGTGTCGAATGGTTCTGCTCTCTGTACAGCACATAGATATGAATATTAAACACCAATGCACCAGTAGTGTCACAGGGAAAGCATAGGCAATTCAATAGAATTGGTTATTGATCAGCAAATGTGAGAATTCATGTCTTCAGAACAAACTTAGACAGTAGGGAGATGCTTAAGAGCACAGAAAGCTGCTGAACAGATTTATCTTCATAATGCTGCTAGTTCTATAGATTATTACATTAATATATTCATACAGATGGCAGTTTTGGGGACTTTATTTTTTATCTCAGATGTGATGGCTTAAGAGAGAAACCAAAAGCCTTAAGGTCAGTAACACAACCTCGTTCATGTATGCCAATTATGTCACCATCATGAGTCAACCTCCATGAGCTCACACTGTATGTCACAGCTGCTTAGATTTATTTTTAACGTAGTATAAAGTTGATTGTTTTGAAGGCTTGCCAGACAAATAGCATGAAATCCTAATACCAATCTGCACAACTGCTTATACAGCTTATGAATTTTAGAAGGGAGTTGAGTCCTACACCAGTTTTGTCTGTTAAAACAAGTGAAAACTTGGAATTTTTCTCTCACTTTTTTTGAAAAAATATGCCAGGAGACTTTCACCCATTGCCAAGAACACACGTTTGTGTTTTTTTCTCTTGTGGTTTGTGTTTTTATTTTTACGTTTTCATTATTTTGGATGTAGATCCTTGTTTCTGTGACATGAAAACATACAAATACAAGAAATGAGGAGAAAAGTATTATATTTTAATCACAAATTAGTTTAAAGAAAAGCTGACCTACTGGAAATTATCAAGAGGAGGGGCGATAGTTGAAAATGGATACAAACTGTATGATCTGAGGAATTTTTGGTTGCCATCTGTTGCCCATTAAAGTTATTTGTTTATCAGTATTATTCTATATTTTCATTTTTCTCTGTAGCCATTTACAGTCATGCCAGAAACACCACAGCTCATCTGCTTTTCATTCTGTAAGTTCATTACTGAACTGAGTTTTATAGCCAGTATGACATTATGTAACCCTTTGTGGGTCACATAACGGGTGTGTGTGGTATGTTTGTGTGTATGCATACATATCTGGATTGGTATGTGTGTACTGTATGTGCCTGCACCACTGCATGTGTTGAGAGTCTGTGGGAGAACATATGAGATGGAGTCTATATCATCTTCAGTGCAGAGACGCTGCCAGCTCACACAACAGCTACAGTATGTCTTATATGAGGCTGTTTTTAAGGCCGCTTTGCTAATCATTAACTAAATAAGAGCATAGATCAAAGAATACTGCTTCACAAGACAACAGGTTTTATGATCACAGAGGAGCACTGCTATAAAATAAAATCCTGCATCTCATGGTCGACAATGGAAGGAGCTTCTGCTTTTCTGAGGCTTTTAAATTGACATGCAAGAAGCACTTTTACACCCAAAGCTCGAGTTTATCTGCGTAATTATACATATCTGTGTGTTTCAAACTGAGCCAAGCCCTCACACTGATTGATAAGCTGAAGTGGCAAACCGCTGGATCGCCCACCCTCAGACTGCAGCCTCTTGCTGCAGCTTGCTGCACTGAACCTTTCATGAGATGAAATTCTCTGCTTTGAGCGGTCCTCCTCGCCAGCCAATAGCTGACAAACTCACTCTCCGCAGCCACCAATCCCGTTCCTGTTGCTAGGGCTATAATAAGTATCCCACTATTAGCCCGGCTCCTTGCTGCACTGCTCAGACACCTATTGCATCCTGTAAAAAATGAAAGCTCAAAGCATACAGGAGGCATTAGGATTCAGCACCAACCTATCTTCCAGCCTGTGTTTAAATGCACTGCTACATTTTCAGGGACATTGGTGTCTTCATTATTGGTAAATGTTAGTGATTATACATCCTAAAACACACTGGGGCCTGCTGATGGACATAGAGCCTAATTGAATCTCCAGCAGTGTAAATGTAATTTAGTAATTTTAACGACAAATTTAAACAAAATAAATATCCCTCATAGAATAACATATAATTCATGCTGTATATTCTAAGCATACATATGTATTCAAACTAGTTTATTTCATTTATTTTAATCTAAAACCCTGGAGAAGATTATGATTTAATGGTTACATCTACAGGATTCATTTCCACTTGTACAATAACTGCTCTGTTGGATCACTTCCATTATGAAGCATTATGTCCCTGAGGTGAGGATGACAAGGCCCAAGTGATCTTCGAGCCATAATTATGTCACACAAAGGCGAACGTCCTCTAAATCACGGGATCAAATTCCTCGTTAGCATCAGCGGACGCTCACTATGATGCCACTTTCAACAGCGTCTTATTGAAAAGGTTCTGATGATATAAAATAATCTATATCTAAGGGATAGTGGAGAGTATGTGCACAGAAATAGCTTATTTGATTTCTTAGATGAGAGGATAACACTCTTATGTCTATCCTGGTTAATAAGAAGCCAGCTCTAGTGATGTTCGAATCGATACTAAAGTATCGATATTTCTGATACCAACGTTTCCTTTTCTAGGATCGATACTATCGATAAGGATCAATATCTAAACTCAGTCATTTGGAGTGAGTGTGTGTTTTATCATAAGTATCTTACTGTCACCAGGATGGTCATATTATACTCGGCTGATAGGAACTACTTCTCCTTCCACCTGTCAAAGTCATGCTTGTGCTACAGCACTGTGACGGAGCTTCTGTGTCAGCCCTTGCAGCCCTTTACACTTCCCGCGATTGAATACTGACTATGGCTGACTGTGAAAGCAGTCACGTTTGGTGGTATTTTAGCTGTGAAGGTAATGACACCGTGTGTGATGTGTGTGCAAAGACAGTGAAATACTTTTCATTTAGCTAGTAATAAATGTGTAAAAAGTATTGGTATCGGCATCGGTATCGGCAATAATAATAATAATAATAATAATAATCCTTATTTGTAGAGCACTTTTCAAAAACAAGTTACAAAGTGCTTTAACAAGTGTAAAGAATAATACAAAAAAAAAAAAGATAAGAGCATGAAAATTTAATATAAAATTAGTAAAATACAATAAAATAAAAGGGATAAAATAAAGTCAAATAAGATCGGGAAAAGCTCTCCTATAAAAGTATGTTTTAAGAAGGGACTTAAAAGAGTTCACTGACTCAGCCGACCTGATTTCCTCGGGCAGGCTGTTCCAGAGCCTCGGGGCCCTGACAGCAAACGCTCTGTCCCCTTTAGTTTTCAGTCGAGACTCTGGAACAGACAACAGACCTCTGCCCGAGGATCTCAAGGTACGTGCTGGTGCGTATGGGACTAAAAGGTCAGAAATATAACAAGGCGAGAGACCATGAAGAGCTTTAAAAGTGATCAATAGAATTTTAAAGTCAATTCTAAAACATACTGGGAGCCAGTGTAATGAAGCTAA
>NC_060166.1:28706136-28757692 GCF_021292245.1 Micropterus dolomieu
GTGCTGGTGCGTATGGGACTAAAAGGTCAGAAATATAACAAGGCGAGAGACCATGAAGAGCTTTAAAAGTGATCAATAGAATTTTAAAGTCAATTCTAAAACATACTGGGAGCCAGTGTAATGAAGCTAAAATAGGAGTAATGTGGTCATATTTCTTTGTTCTGGTTAAAAGCCTGGCAGCTGAGTTCTGGACAGTCTGGAGTCGATCAATAGATTTTTGGGTTAAACAGCTGAAAAGGCTGTTGCAATAATCCAGGCGTGATGAGATGAAGGCGTGTAAAATGGTCTCGGTGTCCTTAAAAGTTAACATAGATCGAATTTTAGCTATATTTCTAAGTTGATAAAAACATGATTGAACAAGCTTTGTGGTGTGCTGCTCGAAATTTAAATTACTATCAAACCAAACACCTAGGTTCTTTGCCACTGGCTTAATGTGATTTACTAGGGAACCAGCAGATGGCAGTATTTGATTTGCCATCTGCTGGGACCCGATGACCAGGATTTCTGTTTTGGCAATGCCAGCCTGAGTATTACATGGTATTGGATCGTATAGGAATTAAGTGGTATCGTGCATCACTAGCCACCACCAGCAGCCAGTTAGCTTAGTTTAGCTTAGCATAAAGACTGGAAATGGGGAAACAGCTAGCCTGGCTCTGTCCAACAGTAACAAAACCCGCCTACCAGAGCCTCTATTTTTGGCCATTTGCCTGATGAGGAATCAAAAGGGGGTTTTTTTGGACATCAGCATGTTTTTAGCCATGGGTCGGTCACCACTGGATCATCACTCCACCGGTTTTGTCAACACTGAAATATCTTGACAAATTTTGAATATTGAATTGAAAATTGGCCCTGAAATTCCATGCAGACATTCATAATCTTCAGATGACGAAACCTACTGACTTTCCTCTTGCGCCACCAGCTTGTAGTGGATATATTTGGTTTGGAGTAAAATACTATAGCAATAATTGGATGCATTGTGTTTAGCGCTAATTAGCTAATGTTAGCATGCTAATATGCAAAACTAAGATGGTGAACATGGTAAACATTATAACTGCTTAACATGAGCATGTTAGTTATCACTGCTGTAAGCAGCCTCAGAGTTGCTAGCTTGGCTGTAAACATTCCAGTTAAGGCCATTAAAACTCCTTCTTTCTTCACACTCATTTATTTTAGATGTCTAAACATCAGATAACCTGTTTTGTTGTCTTTGGTTTGCTGATCTTTATTCAGAAGACATGAGGTCAGTGATTTTTGTCAAAAGGTCATTACAAGGTCTGAGCTTTGTTGCAGTATATTGATTTCCTTTGTTAACTCCACACTAAAGGCATTTAACCTCCTTTGAGAGCCATTTGGTGAGCCATTCATTATCAACCAAACAACATGGCTGTCATGGCATATTTTGGGGCTCTGGGGCAAACATGACAGCTCTATGGATTAGACACTTGTTGGCCGCAGAAGGGACCCGAATTCTGACTCACAAGAAAAATTGCGACATTCCCATAAAGAATACTTTTTCAAAACAGGATGGATAAAGATCGATGGCTTGAGGCCTGGAGGTGAAACAGCTAATGACCAATCAGATGTTAGAAATTAAAAGCCTTGGATTAATGCTTAATTTAATCACTATTCTTCAGCAAACACGAGAAGATTACATTTCTGAGCAGTACACCACACAGATACTGATAAGAACAGACAGACATGTCGGATTTTGAAAAGTTTATGATCTCACTCAACGTGATCTGCACCTCAAAGATGCACAGAAGATAATAGCTGTACAGCTCCAGAAATATCAACCCATTAAAGAGGAGGGAGAAAAGAGAGATGGCAAGAAAGAGGGGACTGATGTAGAAGCAGAGAACAGAGACAGATCTATAAATAGGCCTCCCTCCAGCCTGTGAGTAGACAGTGAGTAGACCAGAGACATCAATGTGACAGCCTCTCCTCTATAGAGACTATGTGCCTCTGTATGGATGGTGAGAGTTCATATCTTCGGTTAAGAGAGTCTGAATCATCAGTTTTACCCCGAGCTGTGCTAACACATGACATGACATGAAATTACACAGATAATACAAATAATCAACACCAATATCCTATATTTTCTTAAGTTCATTCCGCTATGTTTTGTTTTTTCCCCCCCACAGCATTAAGTTATGATAGGACAAAGAGCACTCTTCAGACTCTTTCAGGCTCAAAGACAGCTGTTATGCATGACTGCTGCAAGATGAATTATTCAAGCTAAAATTTAGACTTTGTATTATTTATCAAAAAAGTGCCATTACGTTCAGCTGAAGGTTTTAAGAGACTATTTTAGGGAGCACTTGTCCAAAAACATTGCAGAATACATTGCATCTGATAGGGAAGTTTAATCACATGATTAACCCCAATTACATTTTCTCCATCTGGCTGCAACATGCAACAACAATGCTATCATTTAAATAGCTTATTTAAATAGCTTATTTGCTATTTGTCATTTTTGATAATCAAAACTGATTCCACTGGAGGTGATTATTCATAACTACAGAGGCTTGTGTGATGAAGAGAAGTTTGCAAAAGGTAAGTCTAAAATTAAGTGCTCCCCCCTCCTTCCCCTGTCTCAGTTACGTCACTCTGCATGTTCTTTCAAGGCCTCCCATTGCAGGAGAGTCACAGTCACACCACATTCCCTGACAAAATAACATCATCTAAATAAATAATACAAGTATTCTCACACTTCTTCATTTAAACTCTGACTTGACATGTGTATTTCATATTTTGGAATATACTAGCCAATTGTAAGTAATACTCTATTCTCAAATATACACATCAATTTCCTCTAAAACAGTTTAAGAGTACCCCCCGCAATTATTCTTTAAAACAAAGATCCTCTGCAAATTCAACATTAAAGTGTAGAGTATTTTTGTAAAGATACTTCTGTGACATGCCATTTAAGAAGGGAATATGTTAACAAACTGTCATATGTAGGAAATTGTATTTCCTTTAAATGCCTGTAAGGTCCGTGCATGAAGTATAATTCATCTGCAGTTGTTCACATTGTATGATGAAAAATGCCAGTTTAGGGGGTATTTCCTAATTTCATTGTCCTACTTGCACTAATGCAAATATATGTTGACCCATGTGAGTCCATTTTTCCAGAGCCAATGCTGCCTAAACGATGTTAGCACTATGCTGTATTATTGTCGCAATGAATGAAGACGCGCAATGTAATTTAGCTCACCAAAGCGTCAGCTTGTTCTATATTATAATTGAACAAGGTCTAAAACCGTAAACAGAGACCACTTGCCTTCAAAATAAAATGTCTGCGTTTTTAACTGTCATTTTAAGGATAGCTAAACTTAATAAATAAACAATTAGCCTAGCCTAAAATTTGAACATAATTCATTATTGTCGTATTAGTTATAATTATTAGGCTATAACTTTGTGTTTGATAATAATTTAATTAAATTGTCAATTGGTTTGAAGACTGGAAATTAGGCTATTATAGAGTGCAGTGATTCATGCCAAAGTAATCATTCATTTTTATTGCCTATTCATCAGTTTATTTATTTGATTAAGGCTACTTAATTTGTTACTTTGGGTGAACGTTAAAGGCTATAACATAGTATATAAATAGTAACTTGTGATGAGTCTGACAAAAAGAGATAAGAGGTAAAAAGAGTTGATTTATCTCCAACTTTGACTTCATTGCTGTGGATCTATATCATGGCAATGACACTACTACTCTATCCTCGTAATTCAGGAACAACTGGTGTTGAAAACGCTACTTAAATTAAGGCTAGTCACATTAAATATAAATATAAACATATAGTTATTATATTATATATATATATATATATATATATATATATATTATGTTAAATATATAAGCATATAAGGTGTTAGGTCTTAGTGACCACTTCTGTAAATCTTGTTCCTGCATTACGAGGATAGAGTAGTAGTGTTATTGCCGAGTTGGAGATATATCAACTCTTTTTACAAGTCAGACTCATCACAAGACGTAACGCTATGCAGGCCTATAACCTTTAACGTTCACCCATAGCAACAATTTAAGTAGCCTTAATCAATTAAATAAATTGATAAATCATTAACGTTACATGGCACTCTATAATTCCAGTAGGCCTACCAATGACAATTTACTGAAAATAATGTAGACCTATGGTTAAGTGGCAGGAATACGACAATTATGAATTTTGTTCAATATTAAGGCTAAGCTATTTGTTTATTTATTAAGTTAAGCTATCCATAAAATTGACTTTTAAAAACGATGGCCTTTTACTTTGAAGGCGAGTGGTCTCTGTTTCCGGTTTTAGAATTTCTTGTTCAATTTTCATTGTACAAGTTGGATAATGGAACAAGCCAACAAATGTCATGGCACATCTTCATTCAATGCGACAATAACACATCATAGTGCTAACATCGTTTAGGCAGCATCGGCTCAGGAAAAATTAACTCACATGGGTCAACATACATTTACATTAGCGCAAGTATTACAATGAAATTAGGAAATACCCCCTAAACTGGCATTTTCATCATACAATGTTAACAACTGCAGATGAATTATACTTAAGTTATACTAACAGTGCTTTACTTATTTGCCTTTTAGGAATTTGATTTTAGATTATTTTCAAATTTTGCAAGCTCTTCCTAGAAGTCCATGGGGTTTGAGATATAGAGACATGACAATGACGACAACCTTTTTATTTAACATTCATGTCAATAATGATGTTCTTGGTGCACAAAATTAGATGAGCTTGTCGTGTTGTTCTATCATTAACACGAGTCATAGATGGCGGGTAAATGACTTCCTGAAACCCTAAAGCATCCAAAGTCATACAGTCAGAGGAGCTGACCTGTCTGTATGACCTCCTCTGACAGAGCGCTGACCATGGGTGGTAGAGGGGTCTGCAGCGGCCACAAACAGTTAATGCCTAATGTGCTAAATTTAGCTGCATCCGTATTTTAAAAAATTGGGTTTTCTTCTCAGGTTTTTGTTCATGGTCATGCTTGTCATAGATATTTCTACAGAGGGAAAATAATGAAAGTGAGAATGAAATGACATAATTGGTCTAGCAGGTTGTGGTGTGAACCTGCACATTATATCTGTTTTGAAAGTCTTAACTCCGACTCCAGACAGGCATGCTGCCAATGTGATAATTAACTGTTAATGACTAAAATGTAATGTGAAGACTTTTGGTTACATGGATTTGCGTGTTTTGCATTTTATAAAAGACATGCAGTCTGTTGCCTCCTGCATATGATTATGAAGCAGTGTTGAATATTTTCTTGCTGTGTATTTCCAGTGTATTCACTCCAGAAAGAGTCCTGTTTGTGCTGCTGTTCCTCAGTGCGAAGCGTCTGTGTATTCTTTTACCTTAACAGGATCTAGCCAGTCATGCTTTGTTTTACAATTAGCTCCACAGGTGCCAACTGGTTGACAAATTATACCTTCCAGGGTTTGTGGTTCTGCCTGCTGTCTAAGCTGGTGACTCATCGTGTATGTGGGCACAGGGTATTCCCAACAGTTCAGGGAAAAAGAAGAGAAGAAGAAAAAAGACAAACCTTCCCCCACTTTGCAGCCTTGAGGAGATGTACAGTTCAGCTGACAGTGGGCCAGAGGGGTCAGTGGTGGTGAATAACAGGCAGTGAGAGAAAGGGAAGGGGGGAGTGGGGGGGTGAAACACAGTGTGGTGACAGCAATACAGGGTGACCAGTGAGAACCAAGGGTCAGTGTTAAGCTAAATATCTGAGGCTGAACTGCAGCTGGCTCTGGATGTGGAAACTGAAAGGAGACTGGGTGGGGGACCAGATGCTGAGGCAAAGTTTCCCCTGCGCACCCACGAAACAATGACACCACAGTTACAGCCCAAAATATAAAGACCTTATTATTTATTTACCAAACCAAATACAGTAGAATAGAATGGATTGTTGCATTACTACTAATGCAGTGAGCTCAGGAAAAAGAGCAGTCATACAGTGAAGTTACTACTCTGTATGAGCGCCGCATTGTGCTGTTGCATGGCAACTGTTTCTACAGAAATCTTTGCTCAGAAACGTCCTCTTTGGTCTTCACATGACTGCAACGGCAGAAAAATGGGCCGACTGCAGGAATACAAATGGTCTCATGAACCATTTCAGTCTGCAGAGGCTTAATTGTTTTTTAAAATTTTATTTCAACATATTTCCAGAGCAGCAGACGCCGAAAATGTAACATGAGAGTTGATGTAGTTTATTCTATTCAATTTCATATTCTTTTTAGACTGTTTTGTCCTCTAGGCCACTCAAGGAAATAGGATGTTTATCTGTGATAGAAGTGGAAGTAGTAGTAGCACCCTACTACTTCCAAATGATCAGATATTAGTAATAATTTAATGCCAATCCTGAATGATAAATCAAACTTTGCACAATCTATAATGCACTTTGATAAAAATATATGATATGAAGCATTCATAAAGCGGGTTTGGCTTTTTGGCTTTGAAATTTTGGGAAATACATTTATTCGCTACTCACAGAGAGTGACAAGAGAAGATCAATACCCCTATGACTGTACAGTAAATATGAGACAGGAGCCTGGAGACTGTTAGGGGGGAAACAGCTAGCCTCGCTCTGTTGAAATGTAACAAAATCTGCCTTCCACTCACCTCTAAAGTTTCATAATGATCTTATTTGTTTCACTTGTACAAAAACAGTTGTGAAAAAACAAAACGTGGTCTTAAGGAGGGAATTTTGTTTTACCTTCAGACAGAGCAAGGCTAGCTGCTTTCCCCTGATTCCAGTCCTTATGCTAAGCTAAGCTAACTGTAGCTTCATGTTAATCGTACAAACTTGAGAGTGGTATTACACTTCTCATCTAACTCCCTGCAAGAATGTAAAAATGTGAAAATTTTCCTTTAAAGTTGATTTTATGATCATTTTCCCATGTGATGGTCCATCTTTATGGAAATGTTGTTGCCAGTTAAATTTTTTTAGGAAGTAAACATTGGCCTGGATTGAATGTACACCTGTTTATATTATTTATTAGAGGGTTTTTTCCAGAGGTAGCCTAGTTATAAGTAAATTTAATTGTGTTTGATTTTTGGTATTCTCTTATTAGCAAAACCAATTTTGCTCTTCCTTTGTTCAACAACAAACATGTCCTTTACATGTTAATCTGTTTTCTCTTCATCTGCAGTCACACAGATTCACTCAGCCGTACCAGCTAAAAAAAAGATTTATTTATACATCTAAAGCTTCTTGTCTTTACTCAGTGTTTGTTGCCATTGTCTCTTTTCCACATTGCATTGTTCTGTCTCATACCATCAGAGATATTGTTCCACCAACTAAACACACCTCCAGAGAAACCTTCAGGCCCACTCTGCAGCATGCTGTCCTCTGTTTGGACCTGTAGGTTTACATTAATAAAGCCTGCCTCTACAAAATCAATAGTGTAGGCCTATCCACAGCTCTCTTTGATAAACCTGAAATTTGTGCTCATCAGTGGGACGGTGACTGGAAGTGGCATTTATTTATTAATGAATAAATTAATCTTTCATATTCTCCTTGTATTTTCCAGGAGACATGAGAAATGGGAAGATGTTTGCATATATATATGTATACAGCACAGTATGTAGTTACATAATGTTATCATTATTCTGCCACCAGCAGTTGGTTTCAGTTTAACATGGTGTTGCTAGTAGCAACCAGTACAGGTATAGTTTATTACAGCTGTTTTGTTATTGTTGATTTGTGATTTAGCAGCTAGAATTGAGTTTTTCTTACTGCTAATCAAGCTAGCCACAATACTAGCTGCCTGCTAATGTGTTGCTGAAGCAACATTGGTAAGTGATCAGATGGGTATTGGGCCTTTTAAGTCTTTTCGACCATTCAAAGTGCTTTACACTGCATCACATTACATTTGTCATCAGAAACATAAATTAACTCACACACTTTCACACACCGACAGCACAGCCACTGGGAGCAATTTGGGGTTCAGTGTCTTGGCCAAGGACACGTTGACATGCAGACCGGAACCAGCGAACCTCCGGTTAGTGGACGACCACAGCTGCCCCTTACATTTTAAGTAGAGTCATATTGAACCAAGTCATACTGAACCAAGAGTGTGAAAATAAGCTGCAAGATGATGTTTGACTGAAGTTTAATCAAATTTAATGGTGTAAAATGTTTTTGAACATAGTTTAATTGTTGTGAAGAAGAAATCTGTCAGAGCAGTGTGCCTGAAGCTGGAAATGGCCAAGTTTCTTGCTCAAGGGCAATTCAGAAGGGTAGGTTAACACCTTTAGTGTGAGATACCCGGGTTTAATTCCCCATTGTGACACATCCACCAATGTGTCCCTAAGCAAGACACTTAACCCCCTAGTTGCTTCAGAAGCATGCAAACTCTGATGTATACAGTATAGCAATTGTAAGTGGCTTTATATAAAAGCCTCAGCTAAATTAGTGATTATAACAAGGGCTCAAACTCCACCTGGTTTATGGTTTATCGCTTTACTTGCAAAACAATGCTGCCCTCTAATGGTCTGGAAAACAAAGTTCACTTGATACTGAAAGGGGTTTTAAAAATAAAAACAGGCTGATAGTTTGAGAGTGAGTTAAGGGATTTCAGATTGTCTGTGTGGCTGCAGAACATCTTTAAATATCTGACTACAATACATGGCAATGTGGAGTGTATTTATGCATGAATTAAAATATCAATAAAGACATTTCTTAAATGTTATTATGGCTAAACATTTAAAGGTTCAGTGTGTAATATTTCTGAGGATCTATCAACAGAAATGCAATATAAGATCCATAATTATGTTTTCAGTGGTGTATGAAGACCTTATATAATAAACCATTATGTTTTTATTACCTTAGAATGAGCCATTTATATCTACATAACGGCGGGTCTCCCCTTCCATGGACCCACGTTGCATCACCATGTTTCTACAGTAGCTGCGTTTCTATATACAGTCTATGGTTTCGTCACTAAGTTCTTCTTATTCTACTTCTGGTAGAATTCAGGCAGTGCAGACACTCATCACTACGTTGAATATACATTAGAAAAAGAAGAAGTAGTAATAATATACTGCAGGGGTCTGCAAATAGGTTTTTAATCAGAGCAATATCTTCATGATGATGGATGAGAATATAAGCCATAATTTTACATCGCTGAGGTATGTTGTTTGGTTAGCTCAGTTGTTAAGGTGCAGGACTCTTTCAGAGGTGTGTCAAGCGGACTCTTTTAATGTAGTTCAGAGTTTTTCAAAGTAAAAGCTCAGTACAATTTAAAATAGATTGCAATAAACAAGCTTTCTCGCGCTTTTATTTTGTAGTCAAAACCACTAAAGAGGAAGTGATTATGTGAGTAACTGTTGCTGTCATGACTGAGATCTATTTTTAAGCAGAGCTATCAAAGTATTTATTTATTTATATTTTTTTGCCGCTATTAAAGCAACATAATCTGGCAGTGGGCCAGATATTATTGTTGGCGGGCAGTTTTGGCGAGGGTCCATAATCACAGAGAGAATTAATGTTTCCCTTGTCAGTGTTTGTATAAACTTTATTTAATATGTGGTTTATAATGGACTGTGGTGCAGAAACAGTGTTTCACACTATTGGCTTACATTTTCCATGTTGTCTGTCAGTGGCAAAGTCGCAATAATATCTGGTTTTACTGAATAATTAAGTAAATATAATTTCTTAATAAATATACCTAAAGAAACCTAACTTTTTGACTGGCCACCCTCTGCTGTCTCAGAAGAGACCCCTTTTGTGCTGTGTTAAACACTGTAGCTGTCCTACCTTCTTTGAAAGGTTAGGTGGCAGTGGTAGAGTGGACAGAATGTTGCAATTCACAACCCTCACCATTAGATGCCACTAAATCTTACACACTGAAGCTTTAAAGGCATACAAAAAAGAAAAGCATAAAGACTTTGTTGAATGGGGAATTAACACAGACGCAAACAATGGATGGAACAAAGAGAAAACAAGTCACAAGGTTTCCATCTAATGTTTCACATTCACCACAACAAAACTGCTATGGTGGTTGGTATAATATTCACTCAAAGTCTTTATTTAAAATTAGACCTTTTATTATCTTCAACAGCTGTAGGAAAATGTAAAAATATCTTCTTCATGGAGCATATTTACATTTTTAACAACAATCCAAAGTTACATTCATGAACGAAGTATTAGTCATTAGTCATGTCATCTGTAATTTAAACATGAACAAAACAGAAAACAATCAAGTATTTAATGCACTATCCATAAGTTTATAATATTCAATATATCAGAGAATTATCAGTGTTATGGACTTGAGTGAGAAACATTTTTAAGCATGTAAGCACAGCAAGCAGGAAGCAAAAGCAAAAATTAGGAGAGAAATAGGAAAGAGACAAACAAAAGGTAGAAAAATAATTTTCTTCACGCTCTTTGTTTTTAATCTTTATGCAGGTGTCAATTTAATCTGCACTCTCGGTAAATGTATCGTCTTCATACAAGTCCTCCAATTCTCCATCTCTGCTCCCCTCGTTGCTGACTTTCCTGCAGGTGACAAACACTCGATCATGTTGTTGAAGGTACTAAGTGAGATTGCATATGATGTGGAGGAAAAGTGATGGAGGGAGAGGGGTTGACACTAGACTAAAAATGTCAATGTAAGAGTACAAGTCCTCCACAGCACAGCTCATCACCTTTTACCCGCATCAACCTCAAGAGGACACAAGAGAAGGACACATACCAGCCAACAACAACTGGGTGTGTCCATTTATTTTAAGGTACAGCTTGTTGCTGAGAGCTTTGTGTTGTCTTGCCTCTCTTAAATCCTCTTAAAGGTTGAACAAACAACTGATGAGCTATGCTGTGAATGAAGCGCATGAGCTCAACCAAAATGCTTTTATAAAATTTACCTCAAGGAAGGATGAGGCTGAGGTGTTGACCCCAATGAGCCCCAACAACCACTGAAAGAAGGAGATGTAATGTAAGAGGCCAGAATTTATAATCTTATTAGTTTGCAACACAGTTAATGATAAACACAGATTTTATTGTAGCAGTACTGTAGCAGTTTAAAGGTCAGACATTTAGGGGAAAAACAGTATATGTGCTTTTTTTTTGCAGAGAGCTAGATAAATATGAAGCCAGTAGCCGATTAGCTTAGCTTAGCATAAAAACTGTAAACAGGCTAGCCGTCCTCCATCGAAGTATAGCCACCAACCAGCACCTCTAAAGCTCACTATTAACACATTATAGTTCATGTGAGTGTAGAAGTTTTACGGGGGTTAAAAACTAAAAAACACATTATTGTTTTGACACTTTTACACTAACATGTTAGTGAGCTTTAGAGGTGCCAACAGGTAGGCTGACTTACCTTTGGACAAAGTCAGGCTAACGTTAGCTGTTTCCCTCAAGTATATCCAGCTGCAGCCGGCAGACCTGAAGTTGAACTTCCAAACATGGTTTGTCCCAGAAGACACCGCACACAAAACGTGATGACGTGTAAGGGTTAATCTCGGCTCACGTACAGTATACATCCTAATGTTAACCGTTTTATTCTTTAGAGGCCAACAACAGAACTTTAAATACACTTCTGAGAAGTTTTGAGGCGAGAAATCAACTGTGAAGATGTCGAATATCGGCAGTCTGACGAAAATTGACGGCGAATCGAAAATGTGTTCAAACGTTGTCGGAGTTGACAAGTGCCGACCATGGTGCCGGCGGGTGTCAATTTTTATATACAGTCTATGGTGTCAATATAGCTGCAGTAACATTGGCGGAGGCTGTACAGCAACACAATAGAGCTCTATGTGCTGGCGGCCGATGTGCGCCACTGTAGGGTTAACGTTAACCAGTTGATGCATACAATCAATAACTTTGGGCACACACCCTGTGATGGTTAGGGTTAGAGTAATAGACTTCGGGGGGCTGTCAGGAATAGTTAGCCAGCTAGCTCCGGTTAGCTCCCCCAGGTCCAGTCCGGTCCAGTCACACAGACCACTGCAGCCAACACAGCAGACATGTACAGCAACCGCTGAACGAGTGTCAATGTTCGTAACGCTATTCTATCATTAAATTCTCAGTAATGTTGTAAAGTTTTAACCTACATCAAGATACCTCTGACTCGTGATGTACAGAATATTCTTGGTTTGTGAAACTTAAAATCACTTTGGAACAACTAAAATATACAACAACAACAGTATGAATTGAAACATTGCTTTATTATTATCATTACGCTATTATAAATACATATTTACAGTATTAATATATTATAATAATATTATATAATTATAGCATAATGTACACTGATTGGTACGTTGACACCGGCTCTGCGTGGGCCGAATGGCCGAGATAAATGTCATCACGTTTTGTGCGCGGTGGCTTGTGGGACGAACCATATATGGAAGTTCAACTTCCGTCAACTTCTGTCACGTTTGTCTGGTTTGTCTGCGGGCTGCAGCTGGACCCTTCTCGTTTATGCTAAACTAAGCTAAAAAAAAAAATCTTCTTATCTAGCTCTCAGCAAGAAAGTGAATAAGGCAATTTCCCAATGTGTCAATTAGTTTAAGCTTCCATCAGGAAATATGTAATTTTTCCTGTAATCATTTTTATTATTGTGGCCCCATATGAATGATTGGTTTATTGTGTTTATGCTGGAGAACATATGTAGACCCAAAGTGTTCAACATTAAATATATAAATAATATATTATGAAATAAATAGACAAAATATTTAATATTTAAGTGTCCAATGAGAATATGCAATGAGTTTTTGAAATTTAAAACATTTCATCCATCTTGTTTTAAATTATGCCAGATTTTCTTTCCAATCCTCATCTTTACAACAAACATTTTTGATTTCACAATATTTTCAATTTTCCCAACGAAATGTTTTAAGTCATCAAACTTTGTTTTGTTACAAAGTTTGTATCTGTTAATTAAGACAAACAGAGCAGAGCAAGTTATGTGATTAGCTGCTCTAAACCAATCACATTACTAGATCTGCTCTGCTTGGACATTTCACCTGCTGGAATGGGAAAACAAATCAATCAAGTTTATTTAAAGTGCTAAATCACCAAAAGACATGGTCCCAATATACTTTAAAAAATGCATTGAAATTAAATAAAATGAAAATAAAATAAAATACAGAATGCATGTAAAAAAAACACATGATAAAATACAATGAGAATAAAATCAGCAAAATAAAATGCTTTAAAAAACTTTAAAATCATTTAAAGTTTGTTCAATCCTGCCCTAACTAAAAGCTTTATTAAACAGAAAAGTCTTCAGTCTAGCCTTAAAAGCGGTGATGTTGTCCGATTCCCCAACCCAAATTGGGACCTGGCTCCATAGTAGAGGCGCTTGATAACTAAATGCTCTGGCTCCCCCTCTAACCTTAGTTACATAAGGCACCATAAGCAGCCCTGTATTTTGAAAGCGGAGTGCTCTGTTGGGGCAGTAAGCTATAAGGAGTTCTTTAAGGTATGATGGTGCCAGGCCATTTAAGGCTTGGTAGATAAGTAGAAGAATTTTAAAATCTATTCACAGGGAGCCAGTGCAGGAAGCTACAACTGGAGAAATATGCTCTCTGATATTGACTCTTGACAAAAAACATGCTGCTGCATTCTGGATCAGCTGGAGAGGCTTAAGAAACTTAATTGTGCTGCCTGCTAGTAAAGAATTGCAATAGTCAAAACTGGAAGTAATAAATGCGTGGACCAGTTTTTCTGCAGTGTTTTGGGACAGGATGTTCCTGCAATAAACTCTGTTACTGTATATAGAAGCTAGATGAAAAATAATAATAATGAGCTTAGTTTTAAAAATGTATTAGATTATTTAGCCATTTCATGGTTATATCACATATTTTGTCTGTGTTCATTCATGATTAAGTATTTCATTCTTGTTTATTTAATATTGAACACTTTGGTTCTCCACACAGGACAGCCTCATAAAAATCAGATCAGAGATCAGATTTAAATATAAATTCTAACCCTAAATTGAACTGTCCTTATTACTGCAGGCAGAAAAGTGTAATATTTAATCTCTGGAACACAATGCCACATCATCCCTCCAAGAAGATCAAATTAAAACATTTTGATCTTCTTCTTTAAGACAACTATAGAGCCAAACTACACCTTTCAAATTGGGAAATATTTACTTTTAATTACAGCCGCTCTCTTTAAGCCACTCTTTAATATTTAAGTGTTTTTTAAGAATTCAACGTTTACATATCATATGTGTCATTTCACTGTTTGGGAGGGTGCAGCGCTGTAGTACTGATGGTGGTGCCTGGGCATGTGAGGAGGAGGATATAGCTGCAGCTCCACATCTCTTCACATGAAGGTGTATTTAGCTGTGCCAGAGGCCCCCAACTGACAGGACTGGCTTGTTAATGGAAAACAAAAGACGTGCAGCCATTACTGCTGCCACAGGGGCTTCCATTTAGTTTATCAGGAGAGGATAAATGCATTTATCGCCCAGAGTGTGCTGCTAATTTAAGGACCAAAACTAAACAAATACAGTTTAGAAGAGCTAGCCAGTATTCAAAGATTAATGGTCTAGATATGGTATATGGTATAGATATTCAAATGTGTGAGACACACTGCACATATAAAGTATGTAAGTGACTGATCTATTTTTATTCAAGCATCTGCTCGCTGCTTTGTTTTGTTAGAGGCCTAATCGCAGAGCTGGCAGTTCGGCAGAGCGGAGCATGAAGGATTTGCTGAGCAGGCTACTTACGTAAGAAGACCTCCAGGGGCAGACATGGACCTCTCCGCCCGTCGGCCCTGACACTCAAAGGGATTACTGAAAGACCTCTTCCTCAGCATAGACTTCACCAGAATCTGAAGTGGACATCAGAGAGAGTCTGAATGAAAATACAAACCTTTTCCATATTGCCATTAACACTAAAATATACACTTGTATTTTTCTATATGATATGCCATTAAAAATTCCATTAATGTCTCTTCCTGGTAAGTTGTAAACTGTTTACTCTTCATAGTGTCAAATACTATAATACTAGGATAGGTTGTTTAATCATCTCCCATTCACCCATCCATCCTGTCAAAACTATGCTGATACATTGCATACCTTGAGATTTGAGTTTTGTAGATACACTGCAAATTACATTGCACTTTACATCTTTATGACTACAGCAGGAAATGAGATTTTAAGAAAATGCCTACAAGCAACCAGCTGAAACAGGTAAATGTGTGAAATGCAAAAACAGCAGTAGGTATTGTAATTGTGAATGGTGGGTAGTGTAAAATAGTAACCAGAGAGGGAGCGATGTGCGTCTCACCACAGTGGAAAGGCTGGGGATGAGTTTGACGCTGTTCTGCACCTCCTCCTCAGTGACCTCGACTGCCGTGCAGTGCTCCTCCTCCAGAGGAAGAGGATTGGAGCCATTCTCTGTCACCCACGGATGGAGCTGTAATAACACACATGCATATAAAAACACCACAATTGTAGGTAACACAATGTGGTAGTAAAGACATGGTCTTTTATATATTAATTAGATGTAGTCACTTTTCCAGTCACCTTCATTTCAGGGACGGTGATTCTTGTTTCAGGGTTTTTATCCAGCATACTTTCAATAAGCTCCTTCAGTTCATTGCTTATCAGTGGCCTGTGAAAAAAGTCACAGTTTAACAGATCGACATTTTTCCAGATCAACATTGTTGTGACAAGTCGAAAATGTCTGCAGTGAAAAAAGGTATGTGAGTCTGATTCATTTGGGAACAATAATGAAACAAGACTGCTCTGATGCTCATATCGACAGGCATGATATTACAGTATAACTGTCTTCCACTAACATATGATCTTATTTAATCACTCTTTTCTCTCTGATGAAAAAAAAATTAGCTAGAAGCTAATCTTTTAAGAATACTGTAATATTCACATCTTCTGTAACACCTTTACTTAATCCGATTGCTACTGTTCATTTGTATCAAAAGCAAAGTCACTTGCTGTCATCTGGAGAAATTCTTTCATTACCGAAATCTTCGAAGTGTAAGGCTTGAACTGATACTGATGTTATGTTGTAGCTGTATCCAGTTATATAAAAAGCCAGAATAAATAAATGTCATTGTTTTTATCAGCTATCTGCTTATCTAAATGTTTGCTCACGTCTCTGGAAACTCCACAGGTTTGCTCTTGATCTTGCTGTGCAGAGAGACGATATAGTCGTCATAAAAAGGACACTGGAACAGAACAGACAAAATTAATTCATTAAAATGTTGCTGGCTTATTATTCTACATGCATTTTGCTGTGAACTTTCTTACCTTCCCAAAGACAAAACAGTACAGTGTGACTCCCATCGCCCACACGTCTAACGCCTGGGAAACAAATTGAATTCCAATAGTTTTCAGGGCCAGTCATTACTGAGAAGCTCACAGCAGATGGTTGGAAAACATTTCTTACAATTAAGCACAGACATATAAGATAAGTCACACCTAAAACATAAGTACTTCAGTGATTACATTGTCTGTTTACCAGTTTACCACCAGAACATGTTTTGTCTCACCTTTCCGCTGAAGCTCTGCTCATGTTCGGTCATCATTTCGGGGGCCATGAAGGCCGGCGTCCCCGCCGTGCTCGACAGGAGGGCGTCTGTCCCCTCGAACTCGTTGCTCACACCAAAGTCTGCGATCTTGACGTGACCGTCCTCCCCAAGTAGCAGGTTGGAGGGTTTGATGTCCCTGTGGATGATCTTGTGGTAGTGCACTGGACAATGCAGAAAATGCAAAGAAGTCATGCTGATTGTCTGCTGACAGAAATACCAGCTACCATTGCAATGTAAAGGACAAACACAATTTACTTTTTAAACAAATTAGGAGTCATTACTTACTACTAAGTCATTACTTTCTGTATGTTTAAGGCACCAAAGTTGCACAGAAAAAGCCTCAATGTGTAATGGGAACTTTAAAAATGGTTATAAGTATATTAAATGCTATGATTCTCCATTAAATATTTATTAAATCCTAACATACAGTACTCTATCCCCAGGACGACGTCTCTGAAGTAAAAGCGAGCCTGCTCCTCTGTGAGAGGGTCGTCTGTAGGCACCTCCATCACCGGGCTGACCGACAGGAGAAGAGGAGAAAGGTAGGTAAAGGTAAAGTATATTATAATTACCTAATGGGCCAATTTAAATGTGCAAACTACCACAGTTTGGGAATGTGACACATTACATAAATTAACACAAACATACCCTTTTTCCATCAATTCGAAGGCTTGAGGACAAATTTTGATTTTAATGACTCCTCCATTTTATAATGACACATAAGTAGCTAAATTCAGTCACTGCAAAAGGGATGAATGAATCCGTACCCATATGAAGGCCATCTTCAGCAGGATCATCAAGCACCTGCAAGAGGCATTAAATTCAGTCTCATATTGTGCACTGTTTCACACAAATATAAAATAAGTCCAGTTATTTAATCTACAGGAATTATCATTATAGTACTTTGATGGATTTTTAATAACTCTACATCACCCACACAGGTGACTTCACTTATTTTGGCTGATTAGCCCTCCCCTCATGACAGTTTGGGCATGTTCAGATTATGCTTGATTGGCGTCTGTCTCCTGTTGTCCACCTGTACCCTTCATTATTCTTATTGATATAATTTGGTGACAACTTGTAATTCCCAGTAAAGCTTCACCACCAGCAATCTGAGCAGAGGCATAATTAGCTACGCTAATAATAAAAAACAGCTGTGGGGGTGTGCATGAGCTTTAATTCATTTTCTTTTAACATCTCTTTGGTTGTATTCTTTTGCTTTTGTGCTGCATACAGACTGACACTAATCTATCACAACAATCCCATCCCCACATCCTTACACAAACATGCCAAACTCCAGCTTTCACAGCAGGTGAGTCATCTGACTGACCTCCACCAGTTTAACAACATTTGGATGGTCCAGCTTCTTCAGGATGGCAATCTCCTTGTACACTCTCTCCAGAGGCAACATGGCTTTAGGGAACGCATCCTGCTGTGAGTTTGACCCTTGAGGAGGTAGGCGGCCTGGAATAATAACACACACAGACAAAAACATATCAGCACCAGCCCCAGATGAACATTGGAAAATGTGAAAACACTAGATATTTAGATGTTGTTTGAGATGGAGATCTTCACTCACGCGGGAATCCACACAGCCTCATCAGCCTCTTCTTGGAAACAACTTTCATTGCCTAAATGAATGAGATAAAGCAGTATACAGTAAACTGACATGTAAACACTTTAATAATAAATGCGCAATTTAGGAGCTTAAACTTACATAGTACTGTTCAGAATCTTCATTATAAGCTAGTTTTACCACTCCATAAGAACCCTAGGGTGTAAAAATAAAAAAGCTTTATAGATGCATCACTTCTGTTTCACCTTGCTCATTGGATGTAGGCTACTGTAATGGTAATCACCTTTCCAATCTCTTTATTCAATTTATACTGGTTGAGCTGGACACAGTCCTGTAGAAAATAAAAATAAAATGCAATCAGTAAAGGATCTCATTAATAACATGTTGAATTAAGTCAAAATATTCAACTAATTTCTGTAGCACAAGTCTCCTCACATCGGCGCCTGTAATGGACACACGTTTGGTTTCGATGGTGGGCTGTCGGGAAATGCGGCTCCCCCTCTCCTGCAGCGACATCTTCCTGTGAGAGTTTGTGGTCCTCGGAGTAACGGACCTGTAGCCATTAGGAGGGGTCATGCGGTTTGCGGCCACGTTCATGGCTGCCACCAAGTCTGCCAGCTCGCCGTTGTCCCCCGAGTCCGGCTCTGCCCTGCAGACCGTGTCGGAGCTCATGGTGGTTAGTTCTGGTTCACGCACAGCTGAGGTGGCTCGGCAGAAGCACCAGAGGATGCATCACTGCGCTGAAAGGTGTAGAGGTGCAGAAGTGGACAGACGTGAAATCACACACACTGCCAAATTACCAAGGGCATCACGGTATGGGTTTGCAAAGACTTGAAACGCCCATGACTGAGCTGACTGTTTTTGGGTCAAACACACGTTATTGTCGTGTGGTAATGCAAGCACTTGACATGCTTGTGGGGAAACTCCAAAATACACACTCTCAAAACTGGGACTCACCCTGAGTATCAGGTTTATTGCCAAGTCACATACAAGTAATTTGGTATTTTGATGCACAACATTAGACATAGTAAATGAAAATAGCTGTACTGTGTTTAAAATACCTTTAAAATGCAGCTAACCACATTCAAATGTTCCTTTTCGGAACATCAGCTTATTGCATCATGTTGATGCAGAGCTTTTTAACAGCCTCTCAACATTGTAGATGTCTAGCTCCACTGAATGCATCCACACTGAACAGTTTTCGAAAACACTGCCTTCAATTGTATTACAGAAATGTAACAGACAAATCCAGTATTTTAAAGGAGTGTGGAAATTATTTAACTTAACATTCTCAGTTCGATGGGTTAAGTTTTAACTCTCTGCAAGTTGATCTTCACAACATACTGGCATGAATGGAAAGAAATTATGCTTTGTAGAGAGTCGTTTGCAGAGCAGAGTATAATGAGTTTGTAGATAATTGGTAGAAACATATTAACCACAGCTGGTAAGGCAAACGTTCTCTTAAATTCTAGTATTGACTTTCTCCTTTTGAACTTAATACTTTAATTACAGTGCAATAAATGTGCCAGCAATATAGTATAAGCTTACTCACAGATGCATTTCAGAAGTGCTTTAATCACTTTGCCTTGAATGAATATAATAATAATAATATCTCTGACAACAGTGCAGCAGCAGATAAGAGTCAACTCCTTATTAGGGCGACTCATTGTTGCCTAAAATACAGTACGGAGAACTGAAAAGCTTCTTATGTAACAAGGTAGAGGGCTTTAACAGGCATGTCAAATCACAATACTTACACACTTAACACACAAGACTGCTACAGTAGGTGCTCACATTTAAAAACAAATATATGCCTTTGCAACATGTAAAGTTAAATATGTTTATAAGAAATGATAAACAAAAGTTACTGTGTGTAGCAAAGGGCTTATACACATCTAAATCCCATTTAACATATGACACAAATAAAATACTGTGTAAGATAGAAAATGAGGTAAATGGTTTACTTTACTCACACAGAGGAGGTGTCCTGTGTTGACGGCTGTTGTGCTTAATCTGCATGTCCTCCTGCTGCTCTCAGAAGGGAGAAGTCCTCTGTGTCTAAGTGCAGGCCTTTCACTGACTCTGAGCAGGGTGTGAGCTCTGTAGAGCTCGTCTTAAGGATTAACTGAGTTATTCTGAGGCAGTGGTCACCTGAAGAATACGCCGTGGTGACATCAGGAGACACACATGGCGATACACATGGCCAGTATTCTTTCTTTTTAATTTAATGACTGTATTTCATGTATTATTCTGATATGATTAACATGAATACATGCTTGTACTTTTACAATTGGCTATAATAATAATTGGTATGCTCTGTAGTACTCGCATATGTTTAATAGGCCTATTTCACAATGCATTGCAGATGTTATTCATATATAAACAGACAGCATGTATGTCATCTCTTGGATTCCTGCATTATGTGCAATTAAAGGCTACTAAAAATCTGCTTATGGGTCTGATTGAGAGCTGTAAAATGGAAATTTGAAAGTTTCTGTCTGCAGAGTAGGAATGACATCACTTTTAAAGGTCAATAAACATGATGACACTAAATTGTTTTGATAACATATAAAAGAAACAGGACTGACAGACTCAATCTGAAAAAATAAATAATATTGGTTCACTTCTTTCCTCATGTTGGCTTCATACCTTTTCTTAGTTGTTTAACACATTGATTTTAAAAAAAAGCTTTTAAAGAAAATAAATAAAGACTATATAAAACATGACAGGAGTACAATAGAACTGCTAAAGATGTACAAAAAATATATATATAGTGGATGGTTGTAATATTTTTGACATTTCAGTCAGAATCTCGGGGCTCCTTTAAGCCAGTGCGTTAAAAAATGTAAGAAGCACGTGTCTGCTATAAATGGTGTTACTTGTAGAAAATGCATGGTTTAGTCTCAAACACAAGGAGTTAAACGTTACTATTCACCCGAAAGTCTGGGTTAGTTTCAATGGGGTGAAATGTAACATTATGTAATAAGGAATATGAGAAAGAAAGAAAAAAAGATATATATAAGTTATTGAAAATTCAAAGAAAACATAGCCTATAAATGCAACTAAACATTTTCTTGGAGTAGGTTGTAAGGTTCATTGCTGTTACACCTTACAGCTTACAGCTAATACATACATACACAACTTGCATGAAAGATATCTTCATAGACACACACAAAGCAACAGTCTGTCTTACAGTCCCTGTTAGATTTTGGGGACTTCTGGAGGCCTAAGTTCTCCTCTGTCCTCAGTTGACTCAAATGTGTAAAAATGGCGCCTGTTGTTCTGACTTTATCTGAGAATGACACTTACAATTAACCTGAGGGAATCAAAATCAAATAAAAAAATGAGTTTGTAGGTCAATATATTGACATTCATTGATCAATTCAAGAAGGAATTACACACACTTATTTCTAGACTGTGCAGGTCCTCTTGTAGGCTACAGCAGACACTATTGTTCCCACAATCCTACCATTAAATGAGGGTTTCAATTTGCCTGGGATTTCTGAACATTAAAGTCTAGGTAACATGTGACCAAACTGTCATGGTCGTACGACTGCAGGCAATGGCACTGTGGTAATGCCATTAATTGATAGCCTACCTACTAATTAGCCCGTTAGGTATATTAGGCTATAAAAGCAAAAACCGTTCATATGAATTCATTTATCAATATAGCTGCAGAATATCGTCATCTTAATTTTCTTACCAGAAATACACTATAAACATGAAACCTAACAGTAGCCCAGTATTGCCATGCATAGCCTATAGTCGTGTAACTTTCCCGACAGTCCCTGAATGCTGCATTAACAGCTCACATTGCGCCCCAGCAGGAAGCACCGGGAACAAACAGGTACCAAACTTTTTTGTGAATGGCCGTCATGTCTCTGTCGGTGCATTTTGGTGCTCTGAGAACCAGGGAGCTGCGAAACCTGCTGCAAGATGAAGACAAAATAAATCATATCATCAGGTGTAGTGAGAAGGTGAGTATCTGACAGTGGGAATTAAAAAATAAATAGCCTATATAAGCTAAGTCAGATTGCTCACTAAGTGATGGTCCATTTAAATTCATTTTTGAAAGAGAAAAACAATGTTTGCATATATTACGTTGATGACATTACTTATTCTTCTTCTAGCAAACAAAACTCTCTCTGGATTCACTGCTTCTTGAATGATATGTGGTAATTTGCAGTTCCAGGGGCTGCAGAGGGCTGCAGAGAAGAGGCTGCTTTCAAATCAAAAAATGGCAAAAATCAGTCTTTCTCAAAAAACTCAATTTAGAGACGCTAAGTTGCTACTTGCAATGAAGTACAAGGAACTGGAAAAACTTAGAAGCATCATCCAGGCCAAACAAGAACAACTTGGTAAGTTTTGAAATGTATTCTGTATTTAATCTGGCTACCTTATGTATCTGCATTGCCATTTCCTACATTTGCTGATTTTTATTGTTATGTTTTGTAGTAGGAAAGCACAGTGTCCATTATTATCAGCAGTGCCTCCTGAAGAAGATAAATCGTGCAGAGGAGGAGTGTGAGGTAAGTATTCATTTATTTTAGTTTGATTTCATATATCATATATCAGCCTTTGACATATTTCCTTTTATAAAGAGTGTTAAAATAAAACACTATATTGTTAATAATTTGCTTTAATAAACATTAGATAATGAGATAGTGCTTAACAACTGATCTGGTTGTAATACATCTAAAAGATCTGAAGCAAATAACCCTGCAAGTATTTTTTTTTCATACAGCCTTTGGCAAAACAGTATTTAAGTGGTGAACAAGAACAAATATCTGGAGAAAAGCAGATAGATAATACTTGTATTTGTAGTTTTTGAACATTTAAGAAAGCCAATTAAAATGCATGCTGTTGTAGAACAAAGGGGATGTCTAATCTGGTGTAACACAACATCCATTGTGTGTGTGTTTGCAAATAGTGGGATATTTCTCCCAACAGCTGCTGTTTCAGAGGTTTGCGGAGGGGAAAACACCGGTGGCAGATTTCTTGGATTCCTTTCTCACCCTGCAAAAACTCCAACACATCAGGTTAGTCCTGGTGAAGAAACTCCAGGAAATTACAGAACTCAGATCAACACAAAGGATCAGTGAGATAAACCCCGAAACTCAGCATTTCTCAGCAGGTTTTCCTGAGCAGATCCGTAACACATGCCTCCCAGTCTGCAGCCTAACCACAGCTGTCATCTTACCTACCTGCTGCCACCCTACGTTCCTGCTGCCCTTTGGCACCCATGCAAACACTGTCCATTGTCTACAGCATTTGCCATTTCGTCATGATTACAATGAGTCCCTGCTTGCAAGAGTGCATGGACGAAGCCCCAAATGGCCAGGAAGACCCGTCCGTCTTCAGCCACTGAAGGTGCAACACAGCAGGCATCAACAAGCACCACAATGAAGTCTACTCCAGTCTCAGATACATGTTTTTCATTTAATGAAGGTTAACCCAGTGGGGGGGAAAGTTTCCACTGCTTTAAATATTGAAAACTACACAGTAACAAAAATTGGCATTAAATGCTTCTGCTGATGCTGATCTAAGTTGCCACTTTACTGTTTTATTTAGGCTGTTTGTTTTAAGACAACATTAATAAACACTGATGGAGAGAGACGTTTGGCATATTTTGTAGAGCACAGAAACATATTTGTACATCTCAAACAATGTACTGTTTTGGTACCAACATTTAGGTGGATATATTAGATATAGAGGAAGTAAAATCAGACACCAATTCTTATTTTTATAGCCGCCTTAAGCTATGAGAAAGAACACACTGAGAGCTTTAGACATACACGTAATGATTTATATTAGATTTACATAAACCTGCCAACCTTTTTAGAATGTTTTGGCAAGTCAGGTAATATAGTCCTGAGGAGCAAGAACTCTACAAAACCCCTGAAAAGACAAAAGTTTCAGAACACCCTTTAACTTTCATAATGTAATAATAATTTGAAGTTCAAACCACTCCAGCACCAATTCTGATGAAATACACAGAAAATCTATGGCCTATTTGCTTGTCTTGCCGACTTGGCATTGGTGATTTCCTACATTTCCCAAATGAGACAGGTTCTGAATAAAGTAACATTTAGTATATTAAAGAAATATCTGTCATTTACTGTAACACTGAGAGTAGGACTGAACAATGTACATTTGGTCACTTAGCTGTAGTAGTATACTAGATAACATGGAATCAGCAATGCAAAGTGTATCATCAAGAGCTGCTAACAGAGATTTAGTTTTTTAAAAGGTCACAAACTTTGATCAGTTATTGCATACTCAATTAAACCCCACTTACTGGATATTCAAGAAACATACGCAAGTGGGAAAACTGCACCAATTTTAAACAGCTGAAAAGTGTCATCATGTCTGGTGAGAACATATTTGTGTTTCCTTGAGTCATAAAACAAATCAACAGAAGCAGTTCAGTGAACTTGAACTGCTCACCGACACTTGATATCGTCGATTGTTTCTGTGCAGAGACTCCTGCCAAGGTCAGCAAAGGACCACAAACAACACTTTATTTACTTTCAGCTCACAGTTACCCCTGTTCATCCTAATATTTACATCTTTTCATAAAAGGCATAAAAGGCAAGGGCTAATGTTGTAATCAACTTGCTTAAACACTCATGAGGGTTAGCCAGAGTATGATATGGCCCAGCAGAGCACGCCATACTAATTCAACCATGGGGAAACCTCACTGGCACTACAGGAGATGAGTAGCAAGGTGGAGCACGTTCAAAGGCTTTTGTTACACCACAGACTTCAGTTACATCTTTGTCAGCAGCCTCTTTTGTCCCACAAGACTCAAATTGGGCAATTTTCTTGTCTGTCAGCTGATTGTTTTGTGCTTTTCACCTCTGTGTCTCTGCATTGTTTGATGGAGAACCTAGTTATTTTGGCAAAGAAACATATGGAGACCATGAGCTTGTGGACATTATTTGGATTTCAAATGGCTTCCAAATGATAGTAATTATTAAAAATGCCACAATAAAGCCACTGTAGTATCTGATATGCTATGAGAAGCCACACTGGATCATATTCCAAAAATATGGAAGACATATTAAAAAAATACTCTTATTGTAAACACAGCTGAGTCACGTCCAAACAGCATTTCATTGGCTTTCAGTATTGAGTTGTATCTCACAGCTAGGGGGTGTTATTTATCTTCACAATGTTCCTCTGAATGGTCTCATGTAAAGATGATTATATGGTATATATAACTGCATCTGGTAGTAGAGCAGGTATGGAGTGACTCTTGTGTTCGTTGTAATAAATGTGGGTTAATGTTGGTTGAACTTGTTTTTTGTTGTTTTGTTTTTAATTATGTCCTTTTAAACAGGCTTTAGACGAAAAAAATATTATTAGCGCATTCATACTGCAGTACTTTATGGATTATGTTTTGTGGATGTGGTTCCAGTTTCCTGCTTTTATTATCACAAATACACTTATTATTACATATTATATAGACTTTCCAATATCTTAAAACTTTGGCAGCATAGTGTATATGACTTTGGTTCATTACTAGCTGAAAAGATAAAACCATAGACAGTATATTACTGGACGAAGCCACCCCGCTGATTTGAATGGAGAGCAGTGAAGCCAGTTTTGGACCAATAAAATACTACTAGAGGGCCACTTCCTCTTGGCACCAGTGTCTACTGCGCATGATCGCGCAGCATAACCGTGGTTTAATGACGTAGAACAACTGCAGAAACACTGTAATTCTGGTAGCTGTATAAATGCGCCAACAAAAAGTTTCATGGCTCAGTGTGTTTGTCTGACTCGGATCGTCACTGATTAATCAGCCCACCTACGGGGGCACTGATCACCGAATATTATTTTTAGGTTGCCAAGAGTTTATAATCCAAGCAATATGGTTACATCTCTCATGTGCAACAGGGTGTCACAAGGTTTTGATGTCATTTTTGGGCCTACATGGATCCCTCCATGCAGGCTTTGGTTGGCTTCACTGTCCGATCTTTGGCTTACCCCCTTGGATAAGACTGACAGAAAGAAATAGTTCCCCAGTCATAGGAGTGTTAGTCAGACCAAACAAGAGATCTGATGAAATGGGGATAGACATTTTTCACAATTTATTCTGACATTTGAAAGTGAGTTAATTGCAACCTAAAAATTCATGTGAAGGACTGCATTTTTTCACATGATCAAAAAAGAGGAGATTCACCTGAAACCTGACATGAAATATAAAACCCAACCAAGACACTAAAAAAATCTACAAAGCCAATAAGTTACTGTGCTTTACAACGGCCCTGTAAATAACTCACATCCCCATCCACACAAGATTTTACTTGGTAAATAGGCCTTTTTGAGACAGATATTTTGACATGTCATAGTAAGAAAAGCAATAATAAAATTAACAATGGCCCTGTTCAATACCAGGAGCCTGAAACTGCAGCAGCCAAATGGAATTCAGCCACCAATTTTACTGTTTACACCTGTGATTTTCTTACTGTGACATGTCAAAATGTCCTGAAAAAGGCCTTCTGTGCGTACATCAGCAAAAATTCTACATTAATCATCCCTACTGTTTTTCTTTTGAGTGACGCCTCTTTAATAAGATGCACATGCAGTTTAATCCCTGAGGAAGAAAAATCTGGCCCAGCAGCAGGTATAACCACACAGTTGACAGACAGTTGGCTTTGCCACACCAGTAACACCACTCTGGGACCAAACCAGCTGTTAAACAGGTCAGAGCGGAGACTCCCAGAACTGCTGACATCCTATCACAGCTCTCTTAATCTGCTCGTAGCTCACAAACATCACAATGTTCCAGGAACCCAGACGAAGAAACGAGGGGATAAATCTGTAGAAAGAATCAGAAATGTGATTTTCGTTTTAGTGATTCTGACATGCTTACTTATAAGCTAACTAGACTACATACCCTTTATAGAAAGATGTGGACCCCTCTTTAATCAGCATGGTTAAGGCACAGTTAGTAGCACCGCTGTACTGTCCAGGCACTGAATTCATGAAGCGCGTTTTTACCACATCCACTGGAGATGCTACGATGGTGGTGCAGAAACCTGCTGCGAAGGCTGCTGTGAAGTGACACGGCATGTTGTCTGTTGGAAATAAAACATTTGCTTTGGTTATTATACTGAACAAAATTATAAATGCAACACTTATTTTTGCCTCCATTCATCATGAGCTGAACTCAAAGATCTAAGACTTTCTCTATGTACACATAAGGCCTATTTCTGTCAGATACATCTGTGGCATTGTGTTGTGTGATGGAACTGCACATTTTAGGAGAAGTGCTCACTAACACAGATTTTGAAAGATTTGTGAACAATATTTTAGAGAAATAGGCCTTTTGTGTACATAGAGAAAGTCTTAGATCTTTGAGTTCAGCTCGTGATGAATGGAAGCAAGTGTTGTGTTTATAATTTTGTTCAGTGTATAAAGACCACAAAGAAGACAATGTTGACTTATATGTGAGGTGTTTGCACTTGCCTGTCATCAGGTCGTACTTCAGGATGAACTCTTTGATGATGTCATAGGTCACCAGCTCGGAGCAGTTTACGACGGCATTACGAGTTATATTTGGCAGTACACCTGAAAAGACAACAATAAAATTCAACCTGAAGAACTCCACTGATTTGGCACTGCACTCCTGAAACATAAGATAGACCATTGTGAGTCAATCAAAATTGATGCAGCAAAATCAGAGATATAATTTTTTTTATTCTATGTACTGATTTATGTACTTCTCTATTGTCAAAATCTAGTGCCTAAATTACCCACAATGCAGCTCTAACTACCCACAGTTAAAACTAAGTCAAGCAATTGGAGAAACTAGTAAGAGACAGCTAGATTTTGAAAGCATCCAACTGAAAAATAATCCCGTCACCTCCAGTCAGGCCTCCCTCCTGTGTGGTAGAGATAGACAGGTAGGTAGACAGACAGGTAGGCTATGCTTATTAGGCTACAGTTCTGTGACAGCCAGAGTTACCAGATTTTTGTTCATTTTAGTGTCAGAGGATTTGATTTATTGAATGCTGTAGGGATATAAAGGGAATTTCAACTAATATGACAAAACATGCTTCTGAGACAAACTGCCTACTGCTTTAGGTCGGAGATTCAGCTGTTATGATAGTAGCAGCTAATGTACCCTCGAACCTCAGTCAGAAATGAGGAGCGGGATACTGAAATCTTGTAACCTCAATTCTCTCTGACTCCACACTCCTACTTGTAGTCTTCAGCCCCAACCATTGCTGATTCAAGTGACATCACTTGAGGCAATTTATCGCTTTTTAACAATTTAGTCACATAAAGAAGTAGTACTCTGCAAGACCGGCGATCAGACTTTGATGTGTAAGTTCCCCTTTAAGAATGGGTATTATTAACATATTTAAATTGTACATTTAATAAAAATAAGTAAAGCCAAGTAAGTCATGGCTTAATTTCTAAAATGTACTTGTACACAGCTGCTTACCATTTAGAGATTATTACTGACTTTGGAATAGTAGCACCTGTCGTACAGTAAAATTAGATATGTCAGTATTTATTTTTCCATTTTTATTTACCTTTCCAGAGCCCTTTAACACCCTCATTCCTGGCAATGGTCTTGTAGGCATCAATTGTGCTGCTGTACCTCATCACAGAGCCGCTCTCAGGGAGGCGGACCTGAGCCTGGAACCTGACTTTTACCACATCAGTGGGCTGAGCGAGGGCCACCGCCATCGCCCCTGTGGTGCAGCCTGCCAGCAGACGAGTCCCGATTCCTGCACCTGTGACACGCAATGCATAACAGACACTTCTTTTCCTCTGATGCCACAGGCAAGTCAACACAGTAATTAGCAACTGAACAGGGGTCCAGTTTCATTGATAATGACAGTGATTAACAATTGGAATTAAGTAGACACAACAGTAGAAAAATGGCTGTGGAGTTGCCCAAATATCTGCCTGTCAATAAAATATTTTACTGTCAAGCAATTAACAAGCAATAACAACATGCTGCATCAGAGATTTCCCTCAAATCTGAAGCTTAGTTTTAAGCATTTTTTGCATTATATATCATATCATATATATATATATACACACACATACACACACACACACACACACAGTGTGTATATACTGTGTAATGTTTTAATTTTTGTCATGTTAAACAACTCCAGCGTGAAAGGTGTAAGACTGCAGCAGGACGCAAGCACATTGTTATCTTTGTAGACACAAACCGCACTCAAAAGCAAACCAGTCTACTTGGTAAACTGGTTACACTAGCTAACTGCACTGGATGAAAACTGGTCTGCCGAAAGTCTCATATGCTAAAATGTGTTCCCGGAAAGAGGAATCTGCCCTGTGCCAAACATCCTGGGGCTAGTTTTCTGTTAACCTTGACATTTGTATTTTGAGCACAAACATCTGGGCACTGAAAATGTTTTGCAGTTTTATGATCCGGATTCTTTTATTTATCCAACGATATAAATATTTTCTGACAACAGTCTCATAACTCTCCCTCATTAACCTCACTATAATTAGACTTAAACTGGTTTATCTATTTTATGATTTATTCTTATTCAAATAGGTTTTACAATATTCAAGATATTATGATGACCCAGTGTGCCACAGACTATCCAGGCACTCAAACATTATTGTTTTATGTTTTCCACTGCAGGTCACAATAGCTAATGACTGGAGCTGCAACAATTACTTGATTAATCAACAGAAAATTAATCAACAACTATTATGATAATCAGTTAATTGTTAAAGTCACCTTTTCAAGCAAAAATGCCAAACATTCTCTGATTCCAGCTTCTCAAATGGGAAAATTAGCTTTAACTCCTTGTCTTACATCATAGAATTGAATATATTTATATGTTTTACAAAAAAATTTATTGATTTATTGAGAAAATAATCTGCAGATTCATCAATAATAAAAAGAACTGTTATTTGAAGCCCTAGTAATTTAATATAATAATAGTAATATTTTTAAAAAATAATTTAAAATGTTCAATGACTTGCACAATATCTGCTGTTGGAAAACAAGCTAGAATATGAACTGTACGGGAAGATGAATAAATTAAAGGTTTCAGTCCCTGCAGTGCTCGACTGTCTGCAGAAACACTTTGACACATACTGTCTGAACCGCTGGAGTAGAGCTGCTTCATGGTGTCATACAAGCCAATGCGGATTGAGGCGAAGCTCATCTGTCTCTGCAGCCCTGCCACCAGCCCACTGTACAGACTCCTTGGGCCCTCAGTCTTCACCATGGTAAAGAGGGTGCCAAACACACCACTGTATTTCATCCTCTGGCCTTCCAGTGAGGACTTGGATTCCCCTTGAATCTAAGAAACACAAAAAACAACAGGTCACTGATGATGTTGTGGCCATGAACTAAGATTCTCAATAGTCTAGTGGGAGAACATTGCTATAATAACCAAATCAGTCTCTTATAAAAAACATTACATGACTATGGTTTCATTTTCATTTGTTACAAGTGCTACATTTCTGGTTTGACATGTAGAAACATGCACTCGTCCAAGTTCAAGCAGGGGTGTGGGCTATATGATTGAGGACATTTAGGACATGGAATTTGGACCCGAGGAGACATTTACATTGTACAAAAATTACACATGGTGAGTTTTTAAAGGCTGATTCTGATCATTATTTTAACATTTGGTTGTTTTTAGGCCAAAAGTCGCTGTAAAATGTAATTATTAAATTGTATTAAAATCTAAGCTGTCTACCAAAATTATATTGTGTAAAGTCCTTTCAACACCATTTAGACCAAAAGGAAATTACATCAGTGACATCAGCATCCTCACTGACTTTATGTACAGTAGATGATCCTCACCTGCAGTCTGACTTTGGCTGTGTCCAGGGGGAAAGTGACCAGGTCGGCCACACAGCCAGCTGCTCCAGCTGAAAAGATCTTGACAGCGACTGTTGGGACAAGATCTGCAGGTTTATCACCAACCATGATCAATGATGGTCACAGGGTCCAACAAAGTCAAAACCCATAAATCAGAAACAGAAAAGGCAGCTGGTTCAGTATCCACATTAAAGGATTATACCCTCGAATGTAAATATTTAAGCAGGCAACTCATTATGTCCCTTCATGCCAGAGTCAGATCGAGGTGAACGCCACTGCAGTCAATGTCAAGTTTCAGGTATCGAAAAGTTTTTTCTTTTGAAAGGCAAGTCCTCTTGTTGTGCCATTAGCCACAAAAAAACTACTAAATATCATGCCACAAAAAATAGAAGAAGAAGAGAAAAACACTGACACTATAACAGCCGGGTTCCTCAAATAACCGCACAGCAACACAAACACCAGACCGGAATACAAAGCCACATTGCTGCTAGACTGAAGCCGCGGTGCTCATTGAGTCCGGCCTCTCCTGCACAACTATTGGCTAATGAAACGGAACTGCAGCTGCACCGCCCTGCATGAAAACGAGACACAATAAATTGCTCAACAGGAGTCTGTTTTGGTTCATGATTCACCTGCTTTTGTACCACTGGGTGTTTTTTGTCTCAGGGTGCAGTGATGAGCCCCGGGTCGACACTTTGTGTTGAAAAGTGGTGGGGACATAAGGGCTCAGATTAGGGGTGTGATGATACACTTGAGTCACGAGATATGATGATGGATAAGACGAGGAGATTTTTAATACTATTTTGAAGAAACGGGAAATGCACAAATATATGAGAGGGGGTCTGGGGGTCCCCCTGCAGAAAAGTGGAGCATTCATTTGCTGCAACATAGAGACATTTTCTGCGCCAATTTACGGTCTGAAAGAAATGTCTTTATTTATATAAAGGGGAAAAAATCAGCTGGCAGGCGACCACTCATAACTATAAAAATATAAGTAATCTGCAGCTTGTTTTTTCTTAAAGTTACGTTTTTGGACAATGCACATTTGTTTCTTCTATATTTAAATTGCATTTCATGTTTTCTTGTTGTGCTAATTAGCCTAACCTATGTCAAAGCATTTTAATTTTTTGGTTAACATTTCTTTGTGCAATCTTTTTTTCAGATTTTTTTTTTCAGAAATGCTTTCAAATTCATTAATTTCATCATCATTTCAAAATGTAGTGGGGACATGTGTAAATAACACTATGAATGAGCCCACTAAAGAGAGACTGACCTGGACAATCCACCCTAACTTTATGGAAGTCGTCTCTCAAAAATTATGTGTATATTGTAACAGCCGAAATTGTGCCTTTAAGATTGTAAGATACTGTGCTGCCTACATAAGAATGGCCTCCTGTGAATGGATGCTTGCTGCTGAGCTCCTGTTTTTGTCAGGCTTAATGTGGGACTTCTGTTTTACTCATGCATGATAAGACAGTAGCCGTACAGCCAGCTTGATAATGTTGATGTGTTCGTAGTACTATTGTGGAAATACCATTTCCAGCATGGCTGTTTAAGTCGTCATTTTTCCACCTTCTCCAAGCTAACATAAGCTCAGCCAAGTCACAGTGGCCCCTAAACTTTGACTGATGTAATCATCATAACTTCCCTTATATTTAATCATGCTCAATCCTGTACAATGTAGCCGCTGACTAAATCAACCTTGGACCGGTTAATTATGGCATTGGTGCCCAGTTTGCTTTTGAATGAGCTCTTTGACTTGAGATCAAAGGAGTGTAAGATAACCAGAGGTGGAGGACCAGCCAAGGTCTAAAGAAAGAGAACAGCTTCCCATCGGTGTACATATTACAAACAAAGTTTGTCTTGTTGTGTACCTTGATTTGAACATTTAGGAGTGTGACACTACTGAGATTTTTCTCTCATTCCTTGGTGTCAAAATGGGATTACAAAATCGCTACGGCACATATCACAAGACACACAAAAACACAGCACACCATCCATGCAGACCTTTTGTTCTCTTCTATTAACCAAATTCATTTACATACAGTCAATGTATTTACATGTGCACAAATATCCTGGTTATGATTGGGTTTTTGGAGTATGCCTGTACACCACATCCTGGCTTCAGAAACCTGTATAAGGCCATATCCTGGATTTAGAAAATTAGATGACTCTGACAGAAACCAGGATACTGTTGAATGTAAACACCTTATCCTGGTTTCTGAGCATTCTCTGCAGGTACAGAATATATTGGCTGAGATTATGAGAATAATTCATAACTCAACTGCACACAGATAAGAAACCTGGAAAATGTTAGTTATGTAAACAGGGACATGTATAACCAGGTTTTTGATGTCCCATGTAAACATTGTATCTGGAATTTGATCCAAATCAGGATAGTAGAGCATGCAAACTCACACATAACCAGACAAACATAGAAAAGGATTAACATGCACTGATGTACAGTAGGCCTATCATTCTGCAGTGAGCCTGCAACACTCTAAATAGGCTATACTTACAAATTACTACATTAAAGTCAGCATTTTGAAACCTAATACATGTGCATCTGATAAAATTTGATAAAAATGATTCTCTAAATCATTCTATTCAAAAAGTAAAACTTTCATATTATTCCAGATTCATTTATTTTTTTTAAATTTTGATTATTATAGCTTACAGCTCATGGAAACCTCTTTGTTGGGTTAAGTACACACAACAACAATCATCATGGGGAAGACTTCTGACTTGACAGTTGTCCAGAAGACACTCACTGACACCCTCCACAAGGAAGGTAAGCCACAGATGGTCATTGCTGAAAGGGCTGGCTGTTTGCAGAGTACTGTATCAATTCATCAAAAGTTGACTGGAAGGTTTGTGTGGTAGGAAAAGGTGCACAAGCAACTGGGATGACTGCAGCCTTGAGGCGATTGTCAAGAAAAGCCGATGCATGAACTTGCATCAACAGCCACCAGGCAAAGACATGTCCAGGAAATGAGCTACAAGTGTCACACTCCTATCGTTATGCCTCTCCTGAACCTGAGACGTCAGAAGCGTCTTACCTGGGCTAAGGAGAAAAATAACTGCACCGTTGCGCAGTGGTCCAAGCTCTATGGAGATGCTGATTTCCTTTTCCAGCTCGACTCGGCACCTGCCCACACTGCCAAAATGACTAGACTGGTTTGCTGAATATGACATTGTGTGTGACCAGCCAACTTGCCTGACCTGAACCCCATAGATAATCTGTGGGGTATTCAAGAGGAAAATGAGACACCAGACCAACAATATAGACGAGCTGAAGGCCGCTATCAAAACAACCTGGGCTTCCATAACACCTCAGCAGCGCTACAGGCTCCATGCCACTCCACACTGATGCGGCAATTCATACAAAAGTAGCCCCGACCATGTGTCCCTCCAGAGGGATCTACTTCAATAATGATGCAACTTCTCACAAAACACACGGTTCGGATCGATCCGTAGTTTTGTTAGGGTTAAATTCATTTTAAAATGCGCTACTTTGGCTCTGATCCAGCTGCCCCTCTCTGTCTGTAATCACCTGGCTGGAGTCGCTTAATGTCCCGCCCCCGGCACTGTATGATTAGTTACAAGTCGCGAAAAACAGCCTATGAAACATTTGCTCCGGTGAACGGCGGTTGTTGTTGTTTAACACGTGTTGACTTCAGAAGCAAGTTTTCATGTATTTTTGAGTTATCTTGCAGACAGAAGTGTGCAGCACAGGTTCAAACAGTCAGGACATAAATCTTAACGCAGTCTGAGGCCTGTTCCAAGAAGCAGGTTCTGGTGTAACAAACAAAATCACATACATACACAAAATACAAAAAACACATCCAGTTAATATTTATTTATAAAAATACAAATGTTACATTTAATTTACATGATCTTTCCATGGTCTGAAAACACTGACTATTATAAATGTGATAACTGTTTAGCACACAAAACCACCACGTAGGCTAACTACTGCTTGTCGTCAAAGTGAGCTGCAAATATTTTTGCTATTCTTTCAGTTTCTTTCTTCATGGATAATGGCGACATGTTGGGACGCTGTCGAGGACCTCTGAGATGTTGACTGCCGTGAACTGGAGAGCTTCTGCCCTGGAAAGATCAAAACAAAAACACACTTGCAGTGTGAGTCCTATAAAACTATGACCATAGGAATACTATTTTCTATTGAACTTAATAATTGGGACACACAAGGAGTGACTCATAACAAAAAACTAATTAGTCAGATGACATTTTGTGTGTTTGAGGTGTGTGAACACATGACACACCAATCAAACATAGCAAGCCTTTCTTTGGTTAACCTTTATGTTAATGCACAGACAGTTGTCTGTAGTACACAGTACAATCTGGAGATGAGCAACAAGTAACTAGTTTGAACCGGTTCTTTAACAGGTTCTTGCTGCAAACACAGACACATTACCTCCAGCACCTACATGTATGTGTGTTTTATCCACACCCTACTTGAAACTGGATCCATTAACACTGGTGTTATGCAGAAATACCTTTCCATCTCTACAGCTGACTGGGAGTCACGCTGCTCAGCTGATACCTATACCTACCAATGATACCTACTAATATATATTATGACGTATAGGATCAACATGCGTAGATCCCAAAATTTTCTATGATGCAGCAACTTGACTAGAGCAGAGTGATGAGTGTTTCCAATGATGGCAACTACAAACCAAGACTAGTTGATGAAACAAATATTGAGGCACTCTGTACACACATACTGCACGCACGCCTTACTAAATTATGGCCAATCGGACAAACAAAATATAACAAATACTTATGTTAATGAGGGATTTCAGTTTTTGATTTTTAATAATAATTTTTTTTCGCTTTGTCATTATTTTTTATTGTGAGTAGAATGAATTGACAAAAATATTATAAATAAATATAATCCTTTTGAATAAAATGTAACACGTGAAGGGGTCTGAATACTTTCCAAAGCCACTGTAAGTTACATGAACATCCATGCTCATGTGGCGTACTGTATATTCTGCTATACAGAATCAAAGGCGTGTACTATGACTTCCTCACTCACAAGAGCAGAGTCAAACTTGAGCATTACTTAGATAATCTTAAGTACTTTTTATAGGAACAGAAAATAATCTTATTTACAGTACGTTGCATACTTGAAAATGTTGCTTTGCAATTTTATTTTTGAGTTGACAGAATGTTCTTTGGACCTAGTGTTTTTATTTGATCATGTCAAGTTATTTCATGTCTGTATTGTGTTATTTAATTCGACAAACTAACAAACCGACTTCCTTATACAATTTTTGGTCATCACAGATGCCTGAGCCCTGACTATTAATACTCAAGGCCGATTGTGATCTTGCAAAAAAAAAAAAGCCACCGCAGACAGCAGTGTCCCTAAACAGAGTGTCCTGGAGGTGACAGATGAGATACAAACACACATTGTTCTTTTAATCTTAAGACTGTTCAAACTACTTTGTCAGCTCCTTTCCCAAAGCTAAACACTGCAGACACAATGTACTAAGAAAAAATGACAGAAGGAAAAAATAAGTTGCTACATTATCATTTCAAAAGAGACTGAATGAAGGCAGACAGATAACACGTTTTATATTACAGTGTAAAGAATGGAAGGAACAAAGAACACCAGATGTACTCATGATGAACAGTATGTACAGCATCTACTTGAATTATGTGAACATACAACGTGTCAGATTACATAATAGTGGGTGGACATGTTAATGCTGCACAAATGAGAGTTAAATTACACTGAACTTAAGTTGGTACACAATGTTCCTGTCCTTGGCCGGACTTTGTTCAGCATTGCTAAAGTGAAGCGTAAAGTGACCTTTTTATAACGCCCGGGTCCTGATGTTAACCGACTAGAAATTCTTATAAAAAAGTAAATAAAGTCTTATTTGTCAAAAAAATATATACATTCTTTCAAGAGGACTGTAGGTAATTAAAAAATGCTAAAACTAAGAGGTTATAATTAAGATATTGAGGAAGTCAGTGCGAGGGGAGTGAAAAGTAAAGGGGGAGAAAGGGCGTGTGAGTGTGAATGCCAGAAGCAGAGTTGGTGACAAATACTCACTGGGTCACTGGTTGACTTGGAGAATGAAGGAGCTAATCGTATGACTCTCATAGATGCCTCCAGTTGGTGAGAGGGGAGGAAGAAATTAGGGACCTCCACATGTACCGAGCTTAATGTAAAATGTTAAAAAATAAACAACAAAACAGTATGATAGTATCCTACAGGCCAGCTGAGACCAAAGATTCATGAGATGAAACTAGTAAATGCTGAAAAGGAAAATTTAAAACTCATCTAATAACATCGATGTGACAAACATAAATAGCAATAGATTAGAACAGAATTTGACTCCTGGGCCATTCGTGCAGTGTGTTTATATGCGCCAAACATCCTGTGAGGACGTTATCTGTAAATGGACTGCATGTAATGTTATGCAAGTGTGTATGTGTGTGGTTGTTCGCTAGAAACTCTGTTTCTTTCTGTCTTTTCCCTACAGTCTCTCTCTTTTTTCCTACAGTCTCTGATGCGACTTTCACGTCACTCTAGAGCAGCTGTTGTGACAGTTCTGCTGTAGACAGAGCTGCAGTGAAGGAAAAAGTTCCACAAAAAGCCATTATTAAACATGTGGCTCTCTTCCTCCTCAACCTCGCTTTCATCTGCTCACAAAATTCCTTTTTTTCCACCTGAAATCCAACAGACCACAAGCTCTCTTTTGAGTTATGTGCATACCACTTGCTTACTACTTACAGTGGGGGGACAGAGAGAGAGACTAACGTTAGTGAGTTGGGCATTTGCGTTGTCCAGCGTCAGAAACCGTAATGAAAAGGACACAAAGTTGTGAACAGTTGTCATAATTTGGGAGGAATGTGACTCGTGAGAGGACAATGAAATACGGCAGTCTCCCGTGAAAATTGGGAGGGTTAGCAAGTAGGAGGTAAACTCTGTGGCTCCTTGATTACTTCTTTACGACAGAGTGCTGCTGCATGTGACATTGTGTTGTTCTTCTGCGCACGCGGGTCACTTTCAGGCTGTGGACAATTCACATCAGAGTCTGATATGGGCCATATTTAGGCAATAATGTGAACTGTCAAACAAAAAAATCGGATATGGGAAAAAAATCAGAATTGAGCATTAAGGCCTGCAGTCTGAACATAGCCTAAGAATACATCATCATTTCACCTTGAACCTGACTTTCGCTCACTGAAGACGACAAAAGCCACCAGCTAAAAGTAAGCCAAGTAGATTTTTAAGGTTGATTCATATTTTACTTAAATACTGACATTAAAACACATATCTCACATACACTCACTTTATTAGGTCCACCTAGATAAAACTAATCCAGTCTTCAATAAATCCTCCCTTCACGAAGGTTGTAATGTTGAGGTTGTGTTGAAACTGTTTTAGAGGGGCTGATTCAAATGTAGTCTCCTTTTGGAGGATGTAGTTTGTGGTGCGGTCGAACTATATTGCGTAGAGAAAGGTGTTTGTGTTATTTTGATTTCATTTGGGTAGACAGAATATAAGAAACACCTGTCAGCATAAGGTAAAACAAACTACATTTTAAGTGAACCCACTTAGCATCATGGAACCAAGGGACACTCTTAAAGGATTATTCACTCACAGAACTAGTTTCGTCATTAATCTTTTATCTAAGTGGCCGTTTAAAGGAGATAATAGCAAAAACTAAAATGACAGCAAGAAAAACAACAAATACAGATCAAGGATACGGTTGCAGTGGAGTGTCTTGATTGTCCAGGGAGCATGAAGCATCATGGGTATCTGTGGGTGATGAAGCTGACCTCTCATTGGATTCTTTTGCTTGTCTCTCATCTGAAGCTTGTAGTGTCCTTTCATCCTCTCTGTCTGTGTCTGACGCGTCTCCTGCTGATCCATTAGAACTGTCCCTTTCCTCTCGTCTGGCACATCTGTGTTTCACACTACAGTCATAAGTTTGGAGATTTGTCATCTGCGGCTTCCCGTCCTCGTTCTGGCTGTGGTCCGGCTCCTCTGATGCCTCGAAGCTCTCCAGAGAAATCATGTCAGGGTCTGACAGAATGCTGGTCCAGGGACTGGTTTTGTCTGTTAAAGAAGTCACCTCATTCAGATGTCTCGGCTTCACCACGACCTCTTCGTAATCTTCTTCCTCTTCGTCGTCATCAGGTTCTTTGTCCTGTCTGCAACCTTTCCCATCTTCATCTTCACACGCACCTTCTTCGTTTTCATCCTCCGATGCAGCAACGTTGTAGTTTTGTCTGTGTTGTTCTTCCTCAGGCTCAGACTCTATATGGTCTTCAGACATCTTTGCCAATGGAGAGAGCAGATGAGACACATCATCTTGGGAAGAATTTGAAGATCTGCGTCGACTGGAGATACTCTCAGGGATAGTTTGAGGATCGATGTCTGCAACAGGGGAAGTTGTTGAGCTGCTCTGTGTGTTTGAGGGAATTGTGTCTAGGTGTTCTCCTCGTAGACCTGGTTGGAGAGGACAGTGAAGGTTTTAGCAACTATACTGATTTGAATGTCAGTTATCACGTAAGTGTTTTTTCTTCTTTTAGCAATCAAGGTAATACTTCTAAAGAACTGCTTTTTCCTGTTTTTAGTGTTGGTTATGGCTAAAACCACAACTTGACATTGTTTGTTGCTTGTGTTCTCATAAACCAATGATGTCTGTGTACAAAATTGACAGCAAAGATCTACTATACTAGTACAGTATGGCTGCAACAATTTGTTGATTAATTGATTGTCAATCAACAGAAAATAATCAGAAGCTATTTTGATAATAAATTAATCATATTAGTAATTTTCTGTTTGCAGCTTTTCAAATGTGAGTATTGGCTGCTGGTCAGATGACACAAGCAATTTGAATACATCACCTTGGAATATCATTAATAATTATTAATTATATAATAATAATATATTATACTGGGCTTTTTTTATTTATTTACAATTTTACATTTTATAGACACAGCAATAAAATGATTAAGACAATAATCTGCATATTAATTGATAATAAAAAGAATTGTTAGTTGCAGCCCTGTAGTACACTATATAAACCGGATATAAATAGCATGGGCATTTGTAGAGTGACAGCAATGCAGTGTTGACATTATTCCATTAGTTGGTATTTCAGCACTGGTCCTTCTTTAGAGGAAGAAGTCAGACAGAAAAAGACAGTGATGCCTCCACTGATGGTTAAAGTGTGCAAGCTACACAGTGTACTGTGTCTGCAATGAACGCTGGGTCAACCGCCAGCGTGATCTTTAAATGGTAACTATGACTATTGACTATTGGGCTATATGACTATTGGGCATGTTCCATCAATTGTACCATTTTTAAATGCTAAAATAATGTATTCATCAACCATATTATTTTTAAATGATATATTCACTAAAAACTACTGATGGAAAAGTACTGTCGGCTGGAAGTGGAACCCCTTCTGCATGGAAGCTCACCACTGATGATATTGTTGACTTCTCCAACTAATTGGTTGGACTTGAGAAAAAGCTGACATGTATCTGTGTTCCTCTGTTCCTCAGGCTTGGTGTGACAGTCTTGCTTGGTCATGGACGGGAATATGGGAGTTGAAAGCTTGCGACTGAAGTATCTCTGGATGTTGTCGAGTTCACTTAGTTTATTCCTGTAAAAACAAAACAAAGAGTTATAGTCAAAGTTCAGGTTTAAACCCCCCCCGCCCCAAAATAATGATGCCGGACTGTTTATCAGAGGAATTATACCTGAGTGCTGAAAACAGGAATGAGCTGGAGGGATCGATGTCGCCAACACTGCCACCGACAGAATTAGCTGCTGTTTGCTCCTGCAGACTCTGATGGTAAAGACGTACTTTGTCCATGTGTTCAAAATGGCGGTCACTCTCACTAGACCTGAACAGTTGTAACGATTTATAAATACAATGGTAGACAGACTTTGGAAGCTTTTCTTTTCAGCATGTGGAAATACATTGTACATAATGTGTATATAAAAATGTGTGAGTAATTGTTCGACAAACCTTTCAGAGAACAGCCTGTCTGTGTGGTCAGGTGACGAGATCTTCTGCTCAGGGTATCGGCTGATGTGAGAGGGGAAGCTGCTGTATGTGGCTGTGGTGTGGTAGGTGAGAGGGAGTGCCTTGAATAAAGCCAGTTAATAAAACAAATCCACCGTTATTAGTCTGTAAAAAAACAACAACTTTTATTTTGTTTTATAAATTATAAAAAACATAATCTATGTATGAATACTTTCTCTCACCGACGTGTTTTTGGAAGGTTCTTCATTCACAATTTTTCTCTGTCCTCGGAGGTCTTGGATCCCCTTTAGTGGAGTGATGGACACTTTGAGTTGACCGTGACACTGACCGCTGAAATCTGTGATGTTGTACCAACCACACACTGACTGGAACCCACAGAGTAAGGGAGACAGGTCTACAGAAGCAAATCCAATCACCCTCTCCATTTCTATGGAAGTAAAACAACCCAAGAGTGAATGAATATGTCAAACAGATCAATGCAATATACATCATGGAGTGAAACTGCTTCCTGTACCCCCTTTGTGCCAGACTTTGAACACCAGAGATTGTTGTGGATCAACCAGTAGCTGCTTTGAAAGCCTGTAAATTTGAAACAAATCATCAGCCTGATATTTTATAAGTGGTTTTATTAATGTGCTTTTGATATCCTCAAATACTTAAGTTAATGTCTTTGATATAACTCAGACCTGCACTCATGATGATGGTCCCACACAGGGCTGTCAGTGTTGGCTATGACAGCTGTGGACGCTGGTTCAGCTGAGTCGGCAGTGACGTATGAAACACAGCAGCATGGTGACCCTTCACTGCGCTCTGCTAGAGGACAGCCTGCCAGAAAAACACAACACACACATCAATATTTATGTACTGTGTCACAAAAGGAAGAAAGAAAACAACATTTCAGGTAACAAGCTCACCTTTCAGATTCAGGTGCATCGCCCGGTCCACTGTAACAGTCACAGGGAAAGATTCATCTGTGCTCATTGCTGTGTGCTGCACAGATGTAATGTCTGGAGTTGTTCTGGAGGATTTATTCTTGTGTCTGCTTTCCCTGTGTGATTGTTTGGGTGTAGTAGGCGAGGGGGATCTATCTGCTGCTTCTTCCTCTTCTGGTAAGAGTTCCCCCTGGCTGTCCGAGTCCACTTGTGTGTCAACTCCAGCAGAGGCCTTCAAAGGGACGAAACCTGCTGTCAGGGTGATGTGCACTCTGACAGCAGCCCCTTGTAGATCCACTGCTGAGCGTCTGAACAGTGGATAGACTCCTGTAAAACCAAAAATCTGTGATTACACTCAAATACAAACAATAATAATCAGTGAAATTATAACACAATCATTTCTTACCACTGAGAGTAAGCTTCTGCTTGGGCGTCTTTGCAAGAGAGGATAGGTCGATAAACGCTGAACCCACCAGTCGGTCTGTGTCTCGGGGTCTTTGGGTTTTGTCTTTTTTAAAGGCAATCCATACCTGAACCTCTAGCCTCTCCTCTCGAAGATACCACATCAAGGGCTGAGTGCTCCTTAGCTCCACAGTTCTACTTCCCTGGAAAGTGGCAGTGGCTTGGCCTCCCTCCCCACCCTCAACAGTGGGGTGTTTCATCTGGGAGCAGAAGGCATCCTGGTCGTAGAACTTATACCTAAAGTAGCAGTAAGTCGAGCGCAAAATCGCCCTGTGTCCTGGCAGAAGCAAGCAGTGGACAGGTATCCACGCTCTAGGCATTGAAAAAGTCAAAGACATTTTTCTCATGCTGTCTTCCCAGGCTTCTTCATCATCTTGCATTTCATTCTGGGCTATTCCCCAGCCCACACCCTGAGCAGCTTTAATGACCCTTTCCCTGTCTGAGTGGTGGGCGAAGTTGACAGAGATCTCGAGGCCCCCGACCAAGATGTGCTGATGCTGAGAAGAACTTGTTTCCTGAGGTACATACACTCCAAACCAGCCGGAAATACCTTTATATTTGGGAAAATAAACACAATGGCTGTGTGTTCATCATTAAATATCTACTTGACCCAGAAGTCACTTATAGACTGCAGCATACCTGTTCTTTTATGGATGAGATCGGCCAGTGGTATTTTCACTGTGCCCAACATCACATCCTTTGGCTTATGAGTGAGCACTGCTGCAACAAATAGCACAAAACAATATGTAACTTACAGGCAGATATTATGGACTAACATTAAAACTAAACGCTTATATATAAGAATGTTTTGAACAAACAAAAATATAAATTGTGGAACAACATGATGTCCAGCTGCCAGAAAGGTAAAACATATTCAGCATTGTTATGGACTACTTGGCCAAGCATCATTAACAAACTAATTATGTGGATTAATTTAATGTTAATTTGAATGTATCCTGTACTTCATTTTATTAAAGGATGAGGTGGTTGGAACACTGCCTGTTAAAAATAAAAATATCACTTGCATGTTAAATGTTACATGATATATGTATACATTTGTAAAATGATTATTAATATGTAATTGTGGTAAATAAAACAAATCAAGCTTTCTAAAAACCTTTGCGATTGTCTCTGTTCCATACAGTGAAGACAGCAGTCGCTTCCTCCAGCTGCTCAGCCAGGCTGCAGGTTTCTCCACTGCTCCTCTGAATCAGCAGGTCACAGGACACCTCCATGTGGTGGTCGAACTCCGGGCAGAAGGTCCTCGCGGCTATGCGGGTGCTCCTCCGCACACTCTCAGGCAGGAAGGAGAGCTGCACTGTGATGTATGTGTTCACTCCCACACTGGCAAAGTAGCTGAATCTTTCATCCTGTTCAGATACAACCCTGAAACAGAGAGGAAGAAGCACAATAGCAAACTGAAGCCATTTGGGCAGTATCTCTAAATAAGTATTAGGAAGAAATTAGCAAATACTTTCAGTCTGAAAGATCTCTGCTGCTGAAACTCTTGCCATCAGAACAATTAATAGAGTTGAATGCCATTTTATATGTTGATCACAAAACACACAGTTGAAAAACTCAACAGAAATGTCTATGTCAATGTAAATAGGCTGGTGGCAGAAGTGTCAGCAGTAGAGCTCTAACTCTACATATTAAAACGGAAACTACATTGATGGCTAGATGGCATGACCTGATACCACTATCTCAAAGAGTGAGTGAATGCTGTATTTATATATTTAGCCTGGTCAACTCCCCATCACATATGAAAAAGATGCATTCAAACACAGTACCTCCCCACGTGCCATCCTGCAATTAGGAACAGTAAGTTTCACACATTTACCCAAAAGCAAAAACAGTTTCAAGACAAAGACAAAGTGCTGATATGCTTGACAACAACGACAAAGAGGAAATACTAAATCGTCTATCTACATATCTAATATTCCAACAACCTTACAGTTTGATTTACATATATATGAATTCCACTTTGATCACCTGATGGTGTAAAGTCTTTTTATGATCACATGAACAAAATAAAAACACAAAGGTTTAGTGGTGTACCTTGCTGCGGCCTGCAGACCTGATGCTCTGTGCACTTGAACCACGAGTGTCACAACGCGAGAGGCAGATCCTTTACCAGTCTGCCCTTCAGGTCTCACTGGTCGGTGCTTGTACCGAATGCACACATCCAGCAGGCCTGAAAAACACAACAGATCAGTCACAACATTTAAGGGTTGAAACAAACACTGGAGCGTTTATCCACTTACTTTACTGGTTCACTTTGTATGGCAAATGCAAACAAGTTGTGGTTTCATCTGTGATAAGACCGTCTGACATTCTGCATTATTAAATTATTAAATACCCACCGTCTTACGAGACATTCATATGTGCAGCCATCTAAAGTAAAGCTGATATGCACTCCAAACCAACACCAACATGAACCTGATGGTGCACCATGATGTCTGATATCCAGGTAGATATTTAGAGGGGTTTGTTTGTGTGTCTGCGTACCTGAGGGTTGAGGCTGGTGTCCTGTGGGACTGTCTGTCCTGGGAATCAGGGGCAGGGAGAACATTTGAGCCTCGTTGGGATGCTGTCTCTGCATGGTGACCATGGCACACAGTTTGGACAATGGAAGCATTCCTTTGGCCACAAGCTGGTCTCGAACATTTGGATAATAATATCTGCAAAAACATAAAGATCCGTAATATGGAACCACAAAGTTTTATGTTAAGATTCTAAGCTATGCAGCTGCAAAATAAAAACCACATCAAGCAGTTACATCATAGGCCTTGAGGTATATTCAGACACAAAATATTGGTGTTTTTATTCTTTCATTTACAGGAAGCAACCATTTCTGAGAAGAGAATGTTTGGTTCTCTTCTCAGAAATAGTCACAGTGGTCTTACGTAAGAAACGCAACACTTAGTTTTTAGATTTAGGCAGAAGAAGTCAAGCTTCAGAGTAATGACAGGGTGATGACAATGTTTTTGCTTTAGTGAGTGTAGGTCAATTTCCATTTCTTCCCTCTTATTCGAAAAGACGACCACAAACCTGCACCACACTTCAAACTGGACACCCCCTCCACTGCTTAGGCCTTGACTTGAAAGAGAGCTGAGCAGCAGCCTCTGAACAGGCACTCCTTCAGGAGCCAGAAGCACATGAGTCTCAGTGTGGCCAAACATCGGGTCAGGGACACACAGAGTTGTGGTCGTACGAAACAGCTTCAGGTTCACGCCTGTTGTAGATGAGATACAGATCAGAGTGACGTAGAGGGAAGAAAAGCTTCATGAGAAATTCTAAAGGGTTTTACACACTGAAATGGCCTTACTGCTCTCTATGAGGTCTTGGTCCACTTTTGTAGCAGGGTCACCCTCCTGAGAGGGGAAACTGTACTGGATATAGCAGTCAGCCTCACCCCACACTGTGGACTGCAGAGGTGTCAGCCCATTTAACTTCTCCACTCTTATCACAAACAGGTGCTCTCTCATAGTTTCTGCTTGCGCTGCAATCACCTGATGGACAAACACAATTGTGAAAGAAGGTTAAACGGACTTGACATCTTGTCAGCACAGTAAAACATGCTTCACACATACTCAAGTCCTTTCTAAATATCTAAATGAAAGCAGTGTCACACCTAGTTAATGCATAAGTGATATTTCTAATTGTTTTGAATGTTCTTCCTCAGATTTGTTGAGTGATCCACTGTTTGGCAAGCGTTTGCCATGTTCTGACCATAAAGAAAAGTAAAAATCTGGTTTCTTCAAAAAGCAAAGGTCAGCCTTAAAACTTGAAAGAAATAACGATTCAACATTTCTCGTAATAATTATCAATATTGAATGGTATGAAATTCTTTATGGTGACACAATTTTTGGCTGTATCGCCCAGCCCTACAAACACACAAATGCTTCAAGGTTTCTGTAGCCAACATTAACACTGACCTTTGTTTGTGAATGTGGCTGGTGTTCAAGTAGATGAAGTGGTCTCACATGATGAGATAAATTGTCATATTCTTCATTCCTCGTGCGCTGGAGGGCAACTATCTGCTCTGATCGGCCAAGAGCCAAAACAACCCTTAGGTTCCCTTTAGAGCTACCTGAGAACACATCAATGACTGGCATGTAGCAGTCCACACCTAAAACAGGGTACTGCGCCTGCAGAAGAAGGTGGGCAATCTTTGGATCCCTGGAGGGGAGGTGGAAAAAAAAGTTACAGAGTTACTCACAAGCAGCCTCACTATGATAGGTATATTTCAGTCCACATTACGAGTTGTGTGTGGTGAAAATTGTGTTTAAAAAAATCCTAGTATCATTCTGAGAATTCAAGGAGTTTATAGCACGTGGGATAAAATACCTTTACAACATATTCTCTTTGGAGAACAGGATAGCGCCTTCTAGAGGGCAGGTTAAATAAAAGAGATCTAAAAGCTCCCCATTAAGCTTCTTAGCCTTTTGACAGCTCTCAACTCAAGATATCACAGTTGTGTTTAGTTTAATTTATCTTTTGATATTTTATGGAATTAATTCATTAATCATTTGGTCTATAAAAGTCAGAAAATTACGAAAAAAGTTACAATTTTCCAGAAGTCGAAGTCTACAACCCAAAAATATTAAATTTACTGTCACAGATGACTTAGAAAACCAACATATATTCACATTTGAGAGGTTGGTATCAGTGAAGTTTCTATACTTTTGCATAAAAAAACAACTTCAATGATGAATTGATTATTAAAAAATGTGTCATTCTTCCACGACTTGCCTAAATGACATGTAGAACTGGTGGAGAGGTAATTTAACCAGGCCAAGGAGTTGATCCTGCCGTGAGCCTCCTGTCCTCTGCCACACCTCGATTACCATCATATTATTCTTCATCCGCTCCAGCAGCTTAGCTGTCAAGGCCACAGGAGTCACCTGAGACAAAGGATTAAGAAAAAATCATGTAGGATTTTGCATTTATAACGTAGTGAAGGAGTATGTTGCAATGTTATAATTAGACTTGATCTCCTGGGCTAACCTGAACAAAGTTGAAAGTAGGATTTGCCTGACCCCAGCTGATGACAGATCGTGCTGTCTCATCGCACCAAAAAAGTTTACAATTCAAGTACACGTTTGGAGCCTGCATGGGCCCGCAGTTGAAGTTCTTTCCATCTGGCACCATGAGTAAGGTGTGCAGCAGGACCTCAGGGTACTCCTCCACCTGATGCTGTGATTTATGAGGGGATGTGTGGAGGCCAGGATGGGGAGAGGGTTCTTTCGAGGGTTTCTGAGGACTCCAAACGTTCAGTCTGGAGTCTTCAAAAGAGCTAGCTAGTAGCTCCTTCCTGCCAAGGTCAACATGTTGAGATGTGAAGCTGGTCTCTCGCTGTGGACTTGGTGCAGTTTTTGAAGGGGATTTGCCTCTCCTAGCCAGTTTGCTTATACTCCTTTCAGAGAAATCTTTGTTGTCTGTAGCAAGTTCTAGTGACACCTGAAAAAAAGATTGACAGTCACTTGGGTTGTTAACATTATTCCTGGTTAAAATAAAATATATACATAAAAAAAATATATTATATTATATGTATTACCTTGAGAGGTCCAATTTCTTGTGTTTCATTATTTACTTCCACGCTCTGTACATGTAAGACGACAGACTGACTCAGCTGCTTGCTCTGCAGCAGAGAGCGCAGTGGGTGAACCGCCTTACCAATGGGAACAGGCTGCAACAAGAGAAGCCAAGGTCATCCCCAGCACTTCATTATGGTGATTAATGCAACAGCCTCTTCACTTGCCTTAATCAAAAAACCCTAAATAGGTTACAGACTGTACAGAACTCAGATGCTCGGCTCCTAACTAAAATATGATCATATCACCCCTGTTTTAGCATCATTGCACTGGCTCCCTGTTTGTTTTACGATTGATTTTAAGATTTTACTCATTACTTTTAAGGCTATTCATGGCTTGGCTCCTGATTATATTTTAGATATTTTGACTCCTTATGAGCTCTCCCGTGGTCTAAGATCTTCTGGCAAGGGCCTCTTGTCTGTTCCTGGAGCCAGACTAAGAACAAAAGGTGACCGAGCATTTGCTGTCAGGGCCCCGAGGCTCTGGAACGACTTGCCTGAGGAAATTAGGCTGGCAGGGTCGGCTTCTTCTTTCAAATCTCTTTCAAAAACTTACTTTTACCGGTCCAAGCCCGAGTGGGCTGGGAACCTGCGAATGCAAGGCATCGCGGTTCCCAGTACCAGCGAAGCGGCTGGGAACCCTATTGTTTTTGCTCAGATTTATATTATTTTTTTAATTCTTCCATTCATATAACTGATACTGCGGCCTACACCGTAACTGCTGGGGACGCGAAACTCACAAGGTAGGTTCACAGCCCCAAGAGGCGCAAAAATCCGTACACTTCTATCTCTAGGGGGCGCTATAAGCAACGTCAACGTGTTTGGGCTTGGAACTCCCGCCTACGAAGGTGTATATCAAAAACCTTATATCCACACGATCGGGGGATCCAGCTGAATCTCGTGGTATAGGCCACACCCATTTCCGCCTAAACTTTTTTTCCCTACATCGTGAAAACTGAAAAACCTATTCTAATTAACTCCTCCGAAGCCGCAAGTCCGATCGACACCAAACTTGGCACGGATAATCTCTGGACCAAGCCGAAGAAAGTTTGTAGAGGGAATCTTGATGCGCCAAAAAATGTCCCAATTACAAGCTAACAAATGTTTACGCAAACGCTAAAAACAGGATGTCGTGATCTTACGTTTGCAATGTCTACACCAAACTTGGGGACCTTATCTGGCACGGCCTCCTGAGGGCCTGTGTGAAATTTGCCGTCAATCGGCCTCTAGGTAGCGCTATTAATTGGAAATCAAATAACACTCCCACAGACATACATTCATTCCAGATCTCCATAACCACAAGCCCCTTTCATTTATAACTCTGCTCATTTAATCTCCACGGGCCCTGATATGGCTCAGGGGCCCGTCATTATGGGACAATTAATCACGGCGGGCCCGGGCCGACTCGCGCGCAGGTGGGGCGGCTTGCGCCGGGAGGCTTGGACCCCGCTTATAACTGCTTGCAGTTCTAGTTTGTTTTTGTATTTTATGTGTGATTTGTTGTGAAGCACTTTGTACTTTGTTTGATAAATGCTATATAAATAAAGCTTATTATTATTATTATTTAAGTACTTTATAGTGATGAGTGTTAATTAATGTCTATCTGTGTTATTGGGCATTTATTATTATTATTATTATTATGTCATTTTTATTTGTTTTATAGAGAAGCTTTATAAAAACAGTCACATTAAGAAAAACCCTAATTTTATAGTGGTGGTAAATAACCTACCATGTGCCAGAAACATAATACACCCTTAAAATAGAAAACATCCTAACTACTGATTCAAAAAAAATCTGTCACGGTTTGATTTAAAATAAGAATTGTAAAACTATAAACCGCTAGAATACAAATGTGTACTAATGCTTAATGACACAAACATTATGTTAAAGCTGCATTAATAGGTTTCTGAACTGTGTTGTACAAACAGAACATTTTACATTTATTATTACCAGAACAAATTACAATAAATAATTTAGGTAGACCCAAAGGTAAACATTAGAGTACACCTTTGTCAAAGAATACATATTTACTACTATATTATATACTATATATTCTACTTTTATCCAAAGCAACTTACAATTGCTATATCTGAGGTTGCACACCTCTGGAGCCACTACGGGTTAAGTATCTTGCTCTGGGACACATTGGCGGGTAGGTCGATACCCAGTCAGTCACTCACTCTTAAACCAACAAATATTACAAATGTTAACCAATCTAATGAGCAATGTTTAGTCCAAAGCTACTTACTTTCTTTTGGTCATTCTTTCGTGAGTAAATTGTGAAAATCAGATCAGTTTCCCACCATTGTTTAACTGCTGCTGTACTGAAGTGGACAGGAAACACAGAGTGCTGGTGGAATTTCACCGCTAAAAAACACAGAAGAGTGTTCGTCAGATACACTGACAAACCTGACCAAAGACTGGCAGAGACAGTGAAACAGTGAGTTTCACTCAGGTGGGTTTAATATAAGCAAATATATATCATACCTCCTCCTGTTACTTTACTGGCTACAGCTCTGGTCACCTCCCCATCTCCTCCCTTACTGCGATCATGTCGACTGGAAGAGGAAGGGATCGGGAACACGTACTCGATAAAATAAGTGCTAATGAAGAAGAGAGTAGATGTCAATAAACGCCTTTCTTAATCATAATGACAGTGTTATTTTAAAATGAGATTCAAATGGTGATACATATTTTGCCTACCACTTCTTGCTGGTTAGTGGTCGAGGAGGCCTCCCTTTTATTGAAGTCTTTCTGGGTGTGGTGTTTGTACTGCCTGGTGGTACGACCAGGGAGTCGACAGTCACTCTTGCCAGCCGGATCAAACTCAGCGAAGTCAACTGCTCTGCACTCAGGCCAGGAGCAATGCCACAAGCATCTGTAGACCGCTGAGGCCCTGAATTTAGACTGGACACAACCAAAATAAGGTGAATTATAGTCTCACAAAAAAAGTGGTATGGTTACTATGAGTCTACTTTCATCATAGCGGCTAAATCTAAACTTGAAGCCACTGAGGACTGCATAGACAGGTATCTTATTGACACGCTCGCTGAACTGCCATAGCCAACTAGTGTCTAGTGAAATAACGAAGTCTACTCTTGTCTTTTTTGTTCAGAGATATTGTTTACCATTAATGGTCTTCAGGTAAATGTGAGAATCCAAATGACAGTCCATAAAGCTCCATTTAGTCAAACATTTCAACACAACATATAGTACAGGTTGCCCAGCATAGTGTGCCTAGCAAAGCGGTCAAAAAAATATTTGTGCTCCCCTTCTGACTAGGAACACCCATCACCTGAGTGAGGGTTCCTAACTAAATTGCGTTTTACGCAAAGCAGAAAGGTGACACCTACTGGACCCACTAGTGTTCTGCACACAAAAACATTGATGATTCTTGTCTATGAAGATTCTCAGTCATCCAGGTCACAGTTATCCAACGAAGGTTAAAATCAAGGGCAACTGGACTTGGTTGAAGATACTGGAAGACGTTTCGTCCCTCATCCAAAGGACTTCTTCAGTTCTGACTGACTGGCAGGGAAACTCAGCTATTTAACTTCAGTGGGGTCG
>NC_060166.1:28757792-28773487 GCF_021292245.1 Micropterus dolomieu
TGTAAAACGGACTGCAGTCTCCAAAGATTCAAAGCATTTAATTAAATCTTTAGTTACCTGATTATGTTTGCCTCTATTTGAGTAGTTATGTTAACTGTTGTTGCTATCTGTTGTTGATATTAGTGCTGAAAAGAAGTTACTTGTGCAGTGTTTTTATTTTCAGCAAGACACTCCTTCATCTAATGTAATCCAAGCTTTCCTCATGTAACCTGAGCTCCCCCAAGTGGGCGAAATAAGTATTACATGCCCTCGTCGGAAATGCCGTTAAATGTATAAATATCCTGACCAATAATGTGACAATTGTTTCCTGTTACCAAATGCCTACAACAGTACAACCGTTCAACCATTGAGGTTCGATTGTGGAAAATATTTGATTATAATACGTGCAAATAGATTTCTTTTCTTTAGACATTAAGTTTAGAAAGGCAGTCCCTTGGGAAACCTGAGACGCCCCCTGGGGAACCACGGCCCAGACAACAAAAGAGCGACACGCGACCTCGCTTCGCTCTCTTCTCTTCGCTGTTGGCTCTTCCACTCTGCTCGGCCCTCTGGACGCTTCGGCACACGCGTGGCGTGCCTCACCAGGCAACGCCCAGACTCGGCCAGCGAGACAGGCCTTTTGTTCGCCTGAAGCTACACACCTGAAGTGCCGCGACATCGATCTGCCTTCAGTTTATTTTATTTTATTTATTTCTTTTGTTTGTTAAAGTTATCAGTCCGTTAAGTTACACTGGACTGGCCAACTTCACCGAGGTCAGACCAAGACACGTGGTCTCGCCAGCTACAACGAAGGAAACCTGAAAACAGCCGAACTGCCAGACGGAGGAGGCGTTTTCAATCAGACACGGAAAACCCTGGAGAATCCCTAGCAAAAAGCCAGGATCAGCAGCTAGCGTGGGACCCGTGCAACAGGCCAAAGGCAGACGGTCGACAAGCAGTAAGACTCAACACACGATCTGTGATCAGATGTCCATTTTAACTCCTAAAATCATAGCATTAGTTTACTTTCATTAGCTCTTCTATGCCGTATGAGTCAAATGCTTCCCACAATCGAACCTCCAGGCTCATTGTTCAGCAAATGTTTATGTTCCCTGTATCCAACCATCTTTTTATCACCTTAGTTAGAGAATAAATTCACTGTAATATAATCAAGAGCTGTGTGTGTTGCCTATTTCTAGTTCCTGCCAAGAGAATTGACACTTTAGATATGAGACTGACTGACTGATTTAAGATAATTGAGCGATTATTAACTACCTAGAGGTCTGGAGACTCTAGGATTATAACAACTCCGGTGGTGCCCTGAAACGAGGAAAATTTTGATTTTATGAATCTTCAATTATGAATTCATAATTGGGTATCAATTCTCATAAATTTATTAAAATACATAACTAAAACTTTTTAGGTCTGCTACAAAATATATAAATATAGAATGGAACAACAACGTTGCAGATATATACATGTGCATTATTCTGGTTCTGTGCCGTGCAGAAGTAATGCAACGGAAGAGAATATTGTGTACATATAAATATATAAACAGACAACATAAAAATATACAACAACAAAGATCAACAATTGACAACAAATATGTGCAACGTGCCAGGTCTGAGCCCGACACGAGATGAAACAGAATTTACATGTGCAGAGACATTTGTATCATTTGCAAGGGGGGAGTGTGGGGGGACCCGGGCCTTGTTAATGAGGCTAGCTGCAGACGGGAAGAAGCTGTTTTTGTGGCGAGAGGGGAGAGTCTGAAACAGTTTGTGTCTGGGGTGGGAAGAGTCAGCTGCAATCTTTCCTGCTCGCCTCAGAGTCCTCGAGGCGTACAGGTCCAGAAGAGAAGGAAGATTGCAGCCAATCACCTTCTCTGCAGAGTGAATGATACTGCAGCCTGTCCTTGTCCCTGGCGGTGACAGCAGCGTACCAGATGGTGATGGAGGAGGTGAGGATGGGCTCAATGATGGCGGTGTAGAAGTGCACCGTCATTGTCTTTGGCAGGTTGGACTTCTTTAGCTGCCGCAGGAAATACATACTCTGCTGGGCCTTCTTGGTGAGGGAGGTGATGTTCAGTTCCCACTTGAGGTCCTGGGAGATGATGGTGCCCAGGAAGTGGAAGGAGTCCACAGTGGCGACTGGGGGAGTCACACAGGATGATGGGGAAGGGTGGGGCTGGGCTCTTTCTGAGGTCTGCGATCATCTCCACTGTCTTCAGAGCATTGAGCTCCAGACTGTTCTGACTGCACCAGGTCACCAGATGGTCGATCTCCCACCTTTAGGCGGACTCATCCCCACCAGAGATGAGCCCAGTGAGGGTGGTGTCATCCGCAAACTTCAGGAGCTTGACAGACTGGTGACTGGAGGTGCAGCTGTTGGTGTACAGGGAGAAGAGAAGTGGGGGAAAGAAGAAGAACCCTGCGGGGAACCGGTGCTGATGGTAATTAGGAGTAATTAGTAAGTTGGAGTTGCCAGTAGGGGCTTATGATGGCACTGAGGAGACAGAGACATGCGCAAATCTTTCAGGAGAGGAATATTGTATTTGAATTATTTGACGATGTGCAGTTAATTATACAGTATTGTTTAGCTAGAGCAGGCATCATCTTTGTCGGTGAGGGACGTCATCTCACTTCTGACTTTATGCAGCAATGTGCTTTCAGCTAAATTGACGGTTGTGATGACGCTTCGTTTTGCCACAGGAAAAATGCAGCATTGCTGATGGGGCCATCACAACCGTCAATAAGCCAGATTCTCATGAAAACAATTATGGCACTTAGAGCGCCACAGATTATCATGCTTTTCATCGACTTCCCAACAAAACCCCGCTTAATCCAACAGAAGCAAACACAATTCATGCAAATAGCCTGCTTTCCAGGAGTAGTTGGCACAATTGATATAAAAATCAACTTTTTTATTTTTCATTTCCAATGTGTCATAATGTATTCTTAATTGTCAAATATCTGTTTAAAGTAAACTTGGATTAGGAATTTCACCAGTCACTGAGAATATTCTTAAATAAGGAAATCTATTCAGTCATTGGTCCTTGCCTATGTCGTCCTCCAAAATCCCGTTTGCGGCACAGTAAAGTGTCCTGAGTCAGCTCCAAGATTGACACTTAAAATTTAGTCCTACACTTCACTTAAATTAGGCCCGAGATGCTTGATAACTAATTTTTAAGCGCAGCTTTGAGCTAAGAATTTTTTTACTCTTAAGTCAATTCTTAGCAGTGTTCTTATGAGTAATTCTGAGAAGCTTGATAAATACGGGCCCAGATTGCCATGGGAAAGTTTACATGCGCTGTTGCTACCAACAACACAGCTCAAAGGGTCACAGGAGCATTCAAACAGCCCTCGTCATGTTCTTGGGTTCTTGTATGGTATTTTTCTGTTATTTTGTTTATGTGCATTTCTGTTTTACTCTTTGCCTCTGTGTTCTTGTTTAGGTTTGTTAGTTGATCATTGGTTCCTTGTTCTCTGTTGAATTTGGTTTCACAAGTCCTTGTGTATTGTCGCTAGCTTTACTTCCTGTTTCATTTTGTAGTGATCAGTTTCATGTGTTTTTGTCTAGCTTTGTTTCCTGTCTGCTTGATTGCTTATGTGTCTCACCTAAATTCTCTCCGTGGTGCAACTGTTTTTTTTCAGTAATGCATGAATTACATAGTAATAATTTACACTAGGCTTATAACTAGGCTATGTTTGAACACGCAGCTGCTGTAACAGGCTGCTCAGCACCTTGTCTGTAAGTTACTGAAGTTACTAACCATTTCACAAAGAGGACCAGTGACATAACAAACCAGGATTCACTTCGGGACTGAAGGACAGGGTTGCTCAGCAACAGGCTGCTCAGCACCTTGTCTGTAAGTTACTGAAGTTACTAACCATTTCACAAAGAGGACAAGTGACATAACAAACCAGGATTCACTTCGGGACTGAAGGACAGGGATGGGTTGAAGCCGACTTCAAACTTGGAACATGTAAGTTGTAGACTTTATATGCAGTTTTACTGTTATAATTCAATTCAATTCAGTTCAAATTAGCTTTATTGGCATGAATGTGTAACAACAATATTGCCAAATCATCATACAAACTACATAAGAACAATCAACAACAATGAACAACAGTGTCTCACTTACTTATAAATGAGCTTTTGGTACGTCACAACCTTTTTATATACAGTCTATGATCACAACACCATTTACAGCCAGAGTCTAATGCTCTGTGTAATTAATTTTCCACCTATACTTAATAAATCCGAGGACTTTATCCACACCCCTGCTCCTCAACGTAAATTATTTCTTTATATAACTGTTTTTAAAAACGGGCCAACGACCGGCCCATAAAGCATGGACAGCGGCCCATTGGGTAATTTTCCATACTGACGCTGGGCTGGCCCAATCACATCTCCTACTAGCCCCCCACCCCCTCTGCTCTCTGTTTCTTGCGTTGCGGGCCAAAAAAAAAATCTTCAGACGGCTGCTGCCGTACACATGTAAAATGCGCGAAAATAACCTATATTTTTGCTGCCGGGGCTGCAGTAGCTTCAGCATCAGCTGCAGTACCCTGCGTAGTGCAGGCACAGGCACTTGAAGGAGTAAAGGAGAGCTGTAGCCGCTGCCAGGCAGAGGAGGAGGTGTGATAGCGAAACATAGTGACAAAGTGACAGGGCCGAGTGAGAGAGAGCAGGAGGAGAGTGGAGGTGAAGCGGTAAGCATGGAGTAGCTCAGTCTGTGGGCAGGGAGCAGAGAGGGAGAGTCGTTTACAGTTGGGACGCTGGGGACATGTAGCCACCACTTTTTGAAAGCATTTATTAAAAATGTTCTGAAAAATAGCTTGCACCAAGAAGTGTTAATTAACAAATAAAAATGCAATGAAAAACGTTTTTTTGCACAATAAGCCTGCAATGCAATGTAATGTCTGCCACCTGAATTTTGTGCTTCCTTTTATAAAAATAAAGACATTTCAACAATAAATTGGTGCAGAAAATGCCCGCACAATGCAGGGAATTAAGTGTTTAATACTAAAAAACTTCTGGGGAGGACCCCCTGACCCCCTATCAAATATTTCTTCTTTAAATATTTTTTCTAAATTGTACATCTATTACAATATAGTCTTGTAGTCATGGACACCAATCTTGTGCAATGTCACATCACACCAATAATCTGACAGCCTAAATGGAAAAATTGTGTATTGGTGAAGGGTGTTCGAGTGATTTTGGTGGGCCGCCTCGGCCAGAAATGCTAGGGACGATTTTTTGTCCCAGTCCAGCCCTGTCTGTGGCCTGCTAGCAACCGGCCTGCTAGCCACCAGCCAGCCAGCATCATCCTGCCTGGTCCCCGGACTACTAGCTCTCGGCCTGCTAGCTGTATGCTAGCCAGCATTCTCCTGTCCTGCCCGGCTAGTGCTGCTAGTCCTCCGCCTGTCCTGCCTTCCTGCCTGTCAGCTAGCTGGAACAGGCAAATGACTAGCCACCGGGGCACTAGCACACAGGCAGGCAGGCTGGACAGACAGGTAGCGCCCCGGCGGCTATCCATTTGCATGGATTAGCTACCGGCCTGTCCTGGCTGATCCCCGGCCTGCTAGCGCTGCTAGCCGCCTGCCCAGTCCCCGGCCAACTCCTGCCCCCAGGTTACACTCTGTGGTCCAACTGACACCTTTTACTGATTCCTTGTCAGTGGTCAAACTGACACCACTGCCAAGGTCTCCGTTGGAGGTCCAGCCGACTCCTGCTCTACGTCGCCTGTTGGTGGTCAGACCGACTCCAGCTCCACGTGTCCAGTCCCCGGACCTCAGCTCTGCTGTCCAGTCGCCGGACCTCAGCCCTGCTGTCCAGTTGCCGGCCTTCAGTCCAGCTCTGCCTCCTGAGGGCCTGGTGTGTTGGGTCAAGCTCCGGGGACGACCTCCCAAAGCTGCCCTGTTCCCTGGCCCTGATCTGCCTGTTTGGTCGTCCCCCTGGACTTTATGACCCCCCTGCACTGCCCTCAGGCCACCCGCCCGAGAATCCCTTTCTGCTCCCTGGCCTGTCTGTTTTGTTTGGGTTTTTTTTGTTTTTCTGTCCCTCCTCCTGTCCTCCCTCCGCCCACCGTGGTCGGCCTGGACTTTGTTTTTGAACTGTCCTTTCTTCCATGTTCATGGTTGAACGTATGGAGACGTTCGGTGGTGGTGGGGTAATGGGTTTTGGTTTTTGATTCTGAGATTTTGGTTTTGTATCTGCATTTATAGTCCTGTCTTCTGTTCTGTTTAGTTTTCTGTGAGTTTATTTATTGATCAGTTCGGTATCTGTTATTTAGTCTTGGTTATTAGTTCGGCCCCTGTTTGGGGGCACCTTGCTGTTCTGTTAGTTTAGACTTAGTTTATAGTTTGCTCAGTGAGCTTCCTCTACATAATGTTATTGTTTATATGGTTATGATCTATCTGTTGGTATTTAGTGGTGTTTTGGTATTTTCCTTATTTCCATGTTTACTGTTGTCCTCTTTCCTGGTTGGTCCTGTGTCTGTTCCCTACCCCATTCTGTGTAACAGTTGGTCCATGTTTTCTGTTTTTGGGTTTTGTTCCTTGTCTTGTGTTCTCTGTTTAGCCGTGTTGATTCCATTGTTCATTTGCATGTTCTGTTTGGCTCACTTTGTACCTGTCTGTCTTGTATCTTAGGTTTAGCATCTTAGTTTTGTGCCTTAGTTATTGTCTTAGTACTTACTCCTAGTTCTGTGTTTGCATTATTTTGGCTTTGTCAGATCTTGATTCTTTTTAATCCTAGCTTCAGTCCATTTTCCCTGCCGGTTGTAGTTTATTTGTGATCTGTCTGCTTGTGTCTGGATTAATTTGTCATTTATATTATTCTGATCTGTTACATCTTAGTTTGCTATGGCCTGCGTTTAGTATATGTAACAGTTATGTCTGTTCCCCCAGTAATTCCTCTGCATGCCTGTCTCTGTTTTCCCTTATTGTCCTCTTCCTGCCTGTCTCGTTAGTCCTGATCCCTCTCACCTGTGTTGCTCCCGCCTGGTTGTTAGTCCCTGGTGTATATATGTTTGGTTTTTCTGTTCTGTCCCCATCTGGTCATTGTCATGTGATGAGTGTTCTGCCTGTTACTGTACTACCAGTTCTGTACTTCGGATTTTGGGTTAGGGTTATCCTTTCAGTAGTTGTTGAGACATTCTACTATTAAATTCTTATATTATAAATTGATCATACTGAGTAACAGCAAACTGTATTCAACACACTGCCAAAAGGTCAGTGAAATGTACAACAACTGGCTAAACAATAGGCAGAGTGAAGAATGTTAGGAAACAAAGGCTGCTATTAATGATGCAGACAATGAGAACATCTATTTTCAAGAGACATTATTGTAACAAGTAAAAACAATGAGGAGATGAAAAGAGGAAGATTGTGTTTGTCACTTTATTGTATTATTAGTATGTACAGGGAATGGGATGGGATATTCATCAGTGCAATATAATTACATACATGCTCATGAATAACTAATGTCAACTTCTCCAAAATTATCTATGATCATTCATTTCAGTTAAAATTTTCTGTAATAGAAATAATGCTTTAGATACACATAAAACATGTTATTATAATGGCACAACATCATGACTTTAATTTATTAATCAAAATAAATCCGATGGTTGTTTCTTATACAAGCCACAGAGAACAATGTATTTCAGTGCATGAAAAAACATTTCATCCCTGAGGCCATAAATGAATGGACTCAGACATCTTGGAGCAAGATTAAAAGTAATGTAGTTAAAGTACCTGACATTAACATATAACATGACATTATTCTGAAGGACAGCATTTTCTATTAATGGGCACCACAGCTGGATGAGACAGAGCAGCAGCTGGAAAGCATGAAGAAGTACTGTTCTGAGCCCTTTCCTTGTTGACTTTTTATTCTCTCCTGATGCAGCTTTGGCCACTTTTGTTATTTTACCATAGGAGAATACAATAGTAATACACATAATCAAGAAGTAGAATTGACTTATAGCTGACCTAACATGACTCTGCCAACTGTACAAAATGAAGGTCTCCACAGAACATATTATGTCTTGGGTATAGAAGCGGTGGGTCGCAGATGCAAAGAAGATGGAGAGAACTATAATACAGGGTACAGAGCTGAGGCTGTGAATGATGAGGATACAGCGCAGAGAGCTGCGTGTGGAGCACAGTTCTCCATGCCGCAGGGGCATGCAAATGGCCACAAAGCGCTCCAGGGTCATTGCTGTCAGAGTAACTGGTGTGACAAAAGTGTACAGAGACAAAACAATATATATAACAAGACACAACCACAGTTGTATGGAAAAACGAAAATAGCTCAAGATGAGCAGGATATCAGTCATGAATAAAAACAAACAATCAGATAGTAATGTATTTGCAAATAAGATGTAGCGCATGGTTGTGTAGAAGAAAGCCTTCATAAAAAAAGTTGTGATTAGCAAAAAGTTGATGCAAAGAAAAGCTGCTACCAAAACCTGAACCAGAATCACTTGGTCATTGATTTTTCGCATTAAGGATTCACCACCGATCACTGAGTTATTATTAGCCATATATTTCAATGTTATTACTAAATACAGAAAGACCTGAGGCAGTGCCACAATTAGAAATCATGCATCATTATCCAAACTGTGTCCCCTCTGAAAATATTCTGAACATTTGCTACAGTAAGATAATGAAGCAAGATGCTGTACAGATTCTGCTAAATTCAGAAACAGTAACTGGTAGAATTTGCTGTCCCCTCAACAAACACACATCTATCGTGTTTTACACACAAAAACGCAACAGGTAAAAGGCCATAAGATCCTTCAGTTTCCCAACTCTTCACAGCCTCCTCGTTCACATCATGGCTCACAGTTACAGTTTCAATGTTTTCTGCTGAGCTCTGTGCGGACTTCTAAGAGGAACTTTATAGCTGTGAGTAAAACACAAGGAGATCAAAACTGATCACTAATCATGCACATTCAGGTCAGTGAGCTATTGGCTGCCATATACAGTATTTCTCTGTGATAACCACATGCACTAGGGTTTTACACACTGCTACAGTTCATTTAGCTCTTAAGACTGATCCAAAATTCAACAAGTCATCCATGATTAAACTGTCTGTCAATATAATCTAAAATATTTGTACAAAGCCGATGTCCAGATTTTTTGAGGCAAAAGTTAAAATAATTTCAATCTTAACAACTTCACAGCCGAAACACACCACAAATCAGTATACACATAGAGTACCTATAAAAAATCCGATAGAAATACATCAACAGGTCAAATGGCAGAAAACCCTTACATTACCAAACCATCCATGCAGTAATGTGGCACTGTGACACACAGCAAAGATGAATGTAACCTGCTGAGCTCTGTGCGGCATTCTGAGAGAGGACGATGTATTAAGACTTTTTAAGGACAACTACAGCACATAAGGAATGCTAAATCAGACTTTGCTCACCACAATGTCATCCTCACCAATTATTGCTCACACCTCATAGGCTGTAGTAACTACACTTTGTGTGTTAGAGAGAGTGTGTTTCCCTGCAGGAATGCAAACTACTCATAACACACACACTCTGTACACATCAGGTTTGAAGATTAAAGTACGAGGGCAAATTTTAGGGTTGGGTTTTGCTAGATGTGTTGTCCAGCCATGTTAGAAGGCAGATAATAATAGATTTTACGAACTGCCACACTCAAACCTGTGGTGAAAATCCACCTCTGACAAGACCCTATCACTCATATTCTCTCAGACATGTATACAACATACTGTATGGATATAAGTCATACATAAACATATTGATGCTTGGTGATGTGGCTCTGCAGTATAGAACTGATCACCACTTCATGAACAGTATTCATTTTTGAGAAATTAAACAGCAAAGCATTCTCTATAAATGGACAACACATATGGATGTTCAGGAGTGGCTGGAAAAGCCATTTTCATGTTGTCATGTTATTCTCTCCTGATACAGTTTTATTAGTTTTGGGTTTGAAGAAGCATAACAGAATGTATATTGTCAGAAGTCTTGATGGATTTATTGCCCACAGATTTGACTATTTTATCCTGAACAAATGTTATTAGGTGTAATATTTATAATAATATAACATGGGACATAAAACCATAAGTCACGGATAGGCTGTGACATGTTCATTTTAAACATGGTCAAAGCTTCAAATAATGAGGTAAACATCAAAGAAATTCTTGTTAGCCACAACCTCAGATTTGTTTGTTCAGACATTGTTCTGAATGCTCCAGTGTCAACATTTTTTTCCTACTCTCAGCTCTGTCTAACATCATACGGAGCCAATATTTTATATGTGGTCATTTGAACACAACCTCATCCTCCTGGCAACCACTGCTCTCATTCTGTCTATATCGCTTAGTGCAGGATGACATGGCTTGGCATGGTCTTTTACAGTTGAAGTGGAAGTGTTCAATATGTCACCAAGAAAGTGCTTTTTCAGTTGCTAAGGAAATTTAAGATTGTTTGATCTTGATCTTTGATCAAACAAGGTTGGAAACGGTTTCTTTTTTTGGGCCAACAAGAGCCTGGTAAACACGTATATATTTGCCACTTCTCAGAGGACAATTACATCAACAAGGCCCAGTATAACACTAGATTTTCTGTCAAGCTGAAGCTAAAAGATGGGGCAGTTCCATCTATAAATGTCATGGTTGTAGTTTTCAGTTTTGTTATTTCCTGTTCTGAGTTGTTTGCTTTGTCTGTTCTGTGTTCTTGATCTGTATCTTAGTATGTTTCCCTGTTTTATTGAGGTCTGTTTATCGGCTTGTTGGTTTCCATGTACCTGTTTTATTAAGTTTGGTCTGTGGGTTTGTTGTTCAGTTAGTGTTTTTGTATTTTGGTCTGGTCTTATCTATTCTCGGCCCCGGTTTTTTCACCTTGATTACCCCTTATGTGTCTCACCTGTTTGCTCCCTCCCTGCTCATTAGCCCAGTTTATATTGCTTGCCATTTCTGTCAGTCTTTGCTGGATCATTGTAGCTTATTGTGCTCTGTCTTGTGCTTAGTCATATCTCCCTTGTCATGTGCTCTGTCCTGTTCACCACGTCAAAACCATGACAATAAAGGGCCGTTGATGATTCAAAAGTGCAAGCTGTAAGTAGCATATCACTTAAAGTTTGTTTTATATTGATAATCAAACCTAATGGCTTGTGTATCCAGTTTCAGAGGACACAATGTAGCAAGTATACAATGTAGCAAGTTATTTAGGGGCTTAGAAAGACAGGAACATTTATGTCAGAGAGAGGCTGAAATTGGGGGCCTGTCGCATGAAGGGACAAGATGGCAAATTATTTTTTAATTTTGAATCAAGCAAAGCTACCATACAGGGCAGGAAATTCAGTACAATACCAGACCTCTACGCTAACATTTTTCCCAAGGAGCACACGTGCTCCTAAATGAAAAAGTTCAGAATCACACAAACAAATTGAAGAGCACAGTAAAAAATGTTCAAGTAACACAGATTTTCACAAACTATTTATTATATACATATTTATACTACGTGTGTGCTCCTTCTCTTTGTTTTCAACGATGGTGTGAAACCATTAGAGGCCTTAAACATTTGTTGAAGCTTTTGAAAACATTGAAACAGATGTTTTGAAAAAATTTACTGAGCTTTTAAAACACTGATCACGCATCACAAAAAACATTACTGTGATTGGTGCTTAGTTAGTTTTTGAACCAGGGACGGATTCACAATACACCAGCAGCACCCAAACAACCCACACCTAATGTAAACAAGACTACTGAACAGTATTAATGCATAGGCTACGCCGTCGATTTGATGCAGAAGTTTAAATCACTTTCCAATCACTTTAGTAAAACAGAACAAGGGGAACGTGTTGCTCTCAGGAGGAGGCTAGGAACACATACTGGCACACTGTGCAGTGGAAATCTGCATCTTTCCACAGCAGAGGCTCTTTCCACAACATGGAGGAGAAACTAGTTTAAATGAGTGTATTAGTATTTATATTATTATAACATTAGATAAAAAGTAATCTAATAGTATACTGTTAGTATGTTAATATATTAATGATTGAATTTTACTAAATGCATTGTCATTTTATGTAATAATATACTATATAGCTCACCACAGCTATAATATTTATTCCAGTCGGACAGGAGTTTCATATTTGTGAGTTGTTTTCATTCATTAAATCCTTGTGCAAGAAAAATGGCTTACATTGGTCTCTTAATTTGTTAATGCTACTAACGTTATCTCATCAATAACCAGAACCATTCATACAGGAGGAGTTCAACATTTTAAAAGTTTACTGTAGCACGTCAAACTTTTTTTAATGTTCCGCCCCATGCAGGCTGTGATTGGTCAGTTGACGAAAAGTGAAAATGACAAGCACATCAATATGTTTCAAGAAAAGGCACCTGATATAGCTAAATAGCCAGCTAGCTAAACCCACAAGTTCCTTATCTTCTCCCTGTTGTCTTCTGTGTCACCGCTCCAGCGGCTGACATCTCGGTCTTTGTTTTGAAACGAGTTGCTTAAGTCGCGGCGGACGGTTAGCCTATGTTAGGTTGTAGTTACTCGCACATTGTGCTCGTAAATCATTTTTCCGGTTTGCACGTATTGATTTTTAGGGGCATATGCGAGCAAAATGGTCGCACTGTAGAGCCCTGAATAGGTGACCTTTAAATCTGCAATAACTGATTTTTTGGCCAGCCTGCAATAGCCAAATACAATGTAGTGGTGATGGAACAGTGGATAAGATGCATGCCTTTAGTGCTTTTTGGTGAGAGACCCGGGTTCAACTACTCACTGTGAAACATCCACCAATGTGTCTCTGAGCAAGACACTTAACCCCTCGTTGCTCCAGAGGCGTGCGACCTCTGACATATATAGCAATTGTAAGTCACTTTGGATAAAAGCGTCAACTAAATGAATAAATGTAAGTGAACGTACCAAAACAGTTAAATAGTTGGCTGGACAGCTGAACAGCTGTCAGTTGAAACTTGCTTTGAGCTTTCAGGTAATAATTCTCTGTAGGTTCATCAAGACTTGCAACCCCTTTCACATTGTGAAAACAATGTGACAATGTCAAAGTATGTATGGAATCTAAAAGTAAACTGCTATTCCTTAACACTGCTGAAATCCCAATGCACTGTGATTACACGGTCCATTGGGCCACCAGAACATCATATTGAGTAATGATTTTAACATTTGCCTTTGTACTCTGTTCTAAATTATGTATGACATAACTGGAGATTTGTTTACAACATTTTGATCTAAAAATGCATTGACTGCGTTTTGGATTGTTGTTCATTTCTGGCATATGCACTTAGCAACCAGCAGCAGTTAACACAGACCACTATATAGTATAACTTTTTGTGCGCGGTTTGTTTACTTAATAGGACATCAACAAGAGGAAATTCGCATGTCAGAGCATCCCCTTAAAACTAGAGCATTGCAATTCACAAGTCAAGTCATATGAAATTCTTGGGAATTCAATTTGTTTAAACAGTTTAAGAGTGGTGGCAATTCAACTGTATGATCATTTTGGAAGATGTAGTGAGTGTTTCTGTTCTAACTATATTGAACTATACTCAATGGTGTTTCTATTCTTTAGTATATTTTTGGTTTCACTGCTTGTCGAAACGGGGTAGAAAAATAGAGTAATAGAAACATGTGTCAGTAACGTTAAGCTCTTACCATTCCTGTAAAATTCGTTTTAAACACTTATTCAAGGCATATCCAAAGTAAATTGAATGCAGTTCTTGAACCATTTGGAGTAAATGTATGGTTTTGGGGCTTCTCTGAATGATAACACGCTGAAGTGTCTAACCCAAAAGTCAGAATCACTGTAAGTGCTGCTGGAATTGATTAATATAAGTTTAAATAAGTAAATAATAAATAATATAAGTCACACTAAATAATATATTTTTCGTTTCCATGCAGACAACTACAGCTGGAACTTATTAGCTGGAAAACACTGGGGCAACAGCATAAAGCTTTACCTAGTCCAATTTAAAATTTTATACCAATACCATGAAAAATTTATATTTTACACAGGTTTTTGTAAGGGTATTGTCTTAGCGTTTTTTTTTAATCAAAAAATGCACCTCCCCTTGGCGGCAAGGGGCTGCTGTTGCATCACTTTGCAGTTTGACGCAGATGAGTTATTTTGCTGGTAGATCATGAACTTACTTACTTACTACTTAAAGCTTGATGTCGTTATTTTCAAAATTTTATTGGCTAAAAGAAGTGCCAGTCATCGGCACAATTGGTTGCAATTGGCTCGGCCTACCCATGAAATAATAGGGGCTGGACCTTCCTGACAGTATGGGCTCTCGTTGGCTGCTGTAACCTGTGTATGGGACATGTGAGCTCCTGCTGGGTCGAATTACAGTCGAAAGGTCAGAGTTCAGCAGCTAATTTGAATACAAGATATCACATTTGTTTACATCCAAATTGGAGTTATTATGGTTATAATGACATATTAGCCACGTTTGCCGCCAAATATGAAACTATGCAGCAGCAGTCCCTGGGTATTTATTGATGGAATAATGTGTTTTGGACTAAATATTTTTACTGGACTGGATCATCTGGACCTTTGACAACGTAAAAAGACCATTTTTGTAGGAATATAATCGATCAATGGACTACTATGAGGCTTCAAAGGTGAGTCGCGTCAATTATGATTGTACTGGTTGATCTGACAGAGGCGCTGATTGTACCCGCTGTTGTGATTGTATTTGTCCCATATATGCTTGATTAGATTGAGATCCAGGAGGCCAAATTAAGAACTCATTTCTGTGTTCCTCAAACCACATGCTTTGTGTATTATCCTGCTAAAAGAAGCCACTGCCTGTAGGGAATACCATTTCCCTGAAAGGGTGTACATGGTCTGCAACAATGCTTAGGTAGGTGTTATGTGTCAAAGTAACATCCACATGAATGGCAGGACTCAAGTTTCCCAGCAGAATGTTGCCCAAAGCATCACACTGCCTCCGCTGGCTTGCCTTCTTTCCATTGTTTATCCCCCAGGTAAGCGATGCACATGCACCAGTCATCCACATGATGTAAAAGTAGTAGAGACGGGTCAGCATGGGCACCCTGACTTGTCTGCGGCTACACAGCCCCATACGCAACAAATTACAATGCACTTTTCTATCAAAACCAGGATTCAACTTTTTCAGCAATTTGACCTACAGCAGGTTGTCTGGTGGATCAAATCTTTTGAGGACAAAATGTTCACTTGCTGCCCAATGTATCCCACCCAATCACAGGTGCCGTGATATCGAGATAAACAGTGTTATTCACTATACCTGTCAGTGGTGGCCAGAGACTGACTAAATGGTTGTGGCATGAAAGAATAGCTAACATACACATCTCCCCATCTCTATGAAGAATTATTGAAATCATTGCACTTAAAGCAACCTGGGTCAATTATAGTAACTTTGGTGATTCCCGACTTATTATCAAGTGCTACCGGCAGGTCAAAATCTCAATGTGTCTAATACTTTGGTTCATGACTAAATACTTAGAAAAACAATTGTACTACAATCATGCTCAATTTTATTTTCTAAAATAACCTAACCCTTGTTGTAATTATAGCCATCACTCTCAAGAGCTCATCAGGTATCAGGGTTACATATTGATCATTTGTGAGCACAAACTAGTATTTGCACCCTAAAATCAATTGGTCTTACACACCACTTAATAATTCATACCCTTGAATTACTGTATA
>NC_060166.1:28773507-28815857 GCF_021292245.1 Micropterus dolomieu
TATGTGCCTACAAATTACTTAATTTGGGTACAGCTACTGTATGTGTTACTGTAGACGTGCTCAGCACTCTCTTTCTCATATAGTTGTGTTGCTGCATTGATTGTGTTTCAGAACTATATACTTTGATGTTAAATATGTGCACAAAATAGAAGGTGGACGATCTAAATGAGCCACATCTAATTAATACTGTTTTATTTTGGAAAAGATGTGGATATACTTTTAAATGACATTTGGCTGTTAAACTCAAAATATTATCTTTATGTTTTATAGTGTAGACTGTTTCTTAATTCGTTCCAACAGTGTTTAACAGGACAAATACCACAAGCAGTTGTAAACAAGCTCCCAGTTTGGCCACATTATCTAAACCACCTATCCGGGCATTAAAGTAAAAGTCAGTGCACCTGAAGTGCTGGTTTGATGAAACTTAGTACTTAGTACTTCTTAGTACTTAGAACTGTACTGGACTATTTCTGTATGTGACAGTTTATTTTGCAATAAAATAATGGATGGTTGTCATGGTCTGGTCTGTGCACACAATTACTAACAGCAGCTAACACAGAAGGATCATAAGGGAATATGATGGTGATGGTAGCACTATGCAGTCATGGTTTGTTTTTCTCCATGTGGATTTAAACTCCAAACAGAACAGTGATGCTAATGAGATGATCATTACTATTCTCTTAAGGCAAATAAACTCCTGTGAAACTCATTAAAGGTGACAGTTAATTGGTTCATTCATTATTTAAACTGTCCTCTGTTTATTTTTACTCTGAGTGAAGATGGATAAAAAAGTTTTTAATAGTTGAAAAGCTACTGATTATTAGTGCAGTTTTTGTAAGAATTCAGTGTTATCAAAACTATGACCAAGATGGTTGGATTAGATTCTATATTTTTACTGTAAGATTACGTGGCTAAAAACCCTGACTATCTTGGATCTGTGTGACCTTGGATCTAAGTGGAGGCCATTAGTCTAAACTTGGAATGGCCAATTGTACAGGAGGCCCAGTGGCACTAAGAAAAAGGCTGTTCTTCCGAAAGTGGAGAAGCTGGAGTATGGGGCCAGTGCTGCCCGCATGCACCTCATGAATACCCGTAGTGCCAGGGAAAGACCTTGGACTGATAGGCCTTGCCTGCAAATGCAAAGCAAAGTCCTTTAAAAATAATGACGTGAACCAACTTTGCCGTGTCACAGCTTGGATCTGCTGTACTTAGCATGTGGAAGGGCAACATTTTCAGAAACGTGTTCAGTCAAGTATTTACATCACACACCCCCTCGCTGGAATCTTCCTCGCGTCTCACACTGTCAGCTCAGAGTACAGTTACTCTGCCTACAGCCCCCTGCTGGCCTCATCTGCCATTACACCACTCCAGTTCACCTCTACAGGCTCTTCTATTATACCTGTCATCATCACAAAAAGGAGGTACGTCAGACGTTACCATGGTACAAACTTTTATAACCTCAGATCCTGTACACACAGGAATCACCATATGCTCCTCCAGTGACTCTAAGTATGGCACTTTTAAATCTCAGATCTCTTTTAAATAAGACCTTTCTTGTTAATGATTTGATTAGATAATAATATTGATTTTATGTTTTTAACCGAGACATGGCTTAACAGCCACACTTATTGAGGCCTCACCACCAAACTACCACTTTTCATACTCCACTAGGAAAGACAAGAAGGGTGGGGGTACAGCAACCATCCTGTCAACCTCATTTGTTTTTAAGGATACTGCTTTTGGTGAATACACATCCTTTGAATATCATGAACTTAATCTTAGCAACCCTCCAATACTGTGTATGGTAGTTTATAGGTCTCCCAAACGATGTCCATCTTTAATCTCAGATTTTTCAGATTTACTCTCAATCATCCACACAAATTTCAACAGAGTAATTATTTTAGGCAATTTTAACTTGCACATTGACAATACTTCAGACTTTTATGCTGGGGAATTTTTAAACTTGTTGAACTGTATAAATTGTATCCAGCATGTTACAGAACCTACGCACAACAGAGGCCACTTTTTGGACCTAGTAATAACCTATGGCTTGTCGGCTCACGTTTCCTCTGTAGTGGATGTAGGTCTGTCTGATCACTCCTGTGTATTTTTTACCATAAATGATTTTACAAAACAAGATATTCAAGATTGAACTGTGAGGAAACGCTATCTTACTTCTGAAGTGACAACTAATTTTATTAATTTAGTGTGTGATAATCCTGCCGATATATTACCTTCCTCCTGTGATTTTATTGGAGATAGTTTTAACAGTAAACTTAGGTCAACCCTTGACTTAGTGGCACCTCTGAAACTGAAAAAGATAAAGACTATATCTACACCTTCCTGGAGAACTGAGAAAACAAAACAATTAAGAAGAAAATGCAGAATAGCAGAAAGACGATGGAGAAAGAACAAAGTAACAGTAAATTACCAAATTTTTCATGAACAGTTGAAAGCATATAATAAGGCAGTTAGAGACGCAAGACACGCACACTTTTCCAAAGTCATTGCAGACAACCAGAACAACCCTAAAGTCCTCTTCTCAACAATTGATCGCTTAATTAACCCTGTTTTAACAAAACCTAGCAGCATGTCAACAAACTCCAAATGTGAAGACTTTGCACTCCACTTCAGAAGTAAAATAGACTCTATTAGGTCAAATATATCACTACATCAGCAGGTACATTTTAATAAAGTGGATCCTATATCTACATCCGGGGATACACTGCATAGTTTTGACCTGGTTGACGCTGGCATGCTTTGTAAAATTGTTACTCTATTGAAACCAACAACTTGCCTGTTAGATCCCATCCCCATTTCTCTTTTTAAAACACATTATACCTTTTTTAGTGAGTATCTACTGACCATCGTGAACTATTCTCTACAGATGGGTGTTATCCCTACTGCTTTTAAAACTGCTATGGTGAAGCCCCTTCTGAAGGAGAATAATTTAGATGTTACAGTACTCTAACTACAGACCGGTATCCAATCTGCCATTCCAAAGTAAAATTTTAGAGAAAGTTGTTTTTCCCCAGCTGAACGATTTTATTAACTCCCAAAATATTTATGATAAATACCAGTCTGGTTTTCGAACCAATCACAGTCCTGAGACAGCATTGGTAAAAATTGTTAATGATCTTAGATGGAACATGGATATGAAAAAACCATCAATACTATGCTACTTGATCTAAGTGCAGCTTTTGATACAGTAGATCACTCAATTCTTCTAAACAGACTGCACAAGCTGATTGGCCTCTCAGGTACTGTTCTTAATTGGTTCCGATCATATCTCACTGATAGAGAATTCTTTGTGTGTATTGATGAATCTCTATCCAGAAGACATAAAATGAATTGTGGTGTTCCACAGGGCTCAATTTTAGGCCCGACCCTTTTTAATCTGTACATGCTGCCGCTTGGAGACGTCATCAGGAGCCACGGCATCAATTTTCACAGTTATGCTGATGACACCCAGCTATACATTGCCGTGTCCCCTGATGACCCAGGACCAGTAGACGCTCTTTTTAATTGTTTCCTAAACATACAGTCATGGATGGCAGAACATTTTCTGCAGCTCAATCAGGACAAAACAGAAGTATTGGTCATTGGTTCTGAATCTCAGATGGAGAAACTTAAAATGAAATTGCGAATGCTGGCACTAAGTCCCTGTGACAGAGGTGGAAAACCTGGGAATTATTTTTTACTCAGATCTCAGTTTTGAGTCACATATTAGAAATATTTCTAAGACTGCTTTTTATCATCTCAAGAACATTGCTAGAGTACAACCCTTTCTCTCTCAAGCAAATACCGAGACACTTATCCATGCTTTTATTACCTCCAGGATTGATTACTGTAACGCTCTGCTTTCTGGTCTGCCAAAAAACAAAATCTCTAAACTTCAGCTGCTTCAAAACGCTGCTGCACGTCTTTTGACTAAGACTAGAAAGAGAACACACATTACCCCTATCCTAAAATCTCTGCATTGGCTTCCAGTTAATTTTAGAATTGATTTTAAGATCCTTTTACTACTTTATAAGTCACTTAATGGTATTGGTCCATAATACTTATCAGATTTGCTTTTACCTTATGAACCTACTAGAACCCTCAGGTCCTCTGGTAGTGGCTTATTCCTAAAGCCTTAACTAAAACCTGTGGTGAGGCATCCTTTCAATGTTATGGCCCGTGTTTGTGGAACACCCTTCCTGTTGAGCTGAGAGCAGCAGGAAATCTGGACATGTTTAAAGGCAAACTAAAGACATACCTATTTAACCAAGCTTTTATCTGAGCTGTATTTTGAGTGTGGCGGGGATTGATCTTTGGGCTTGACCTGCTTTTTATTTTATTTTATTTTTAGGATTTTAACTATTTTTAAATGGTTCTATAGTGTGAAGCACTTTGTGTTACATGTATTTGTATGAAAAGTGCTATATAAATAAAGATTGGTTGATTGATTGATTGAGTAAGGGGATAACCCACACTCTGTTTTTGCACTGAACAATGGGTGGTTTCTACCTTGCTGTGTTAGAGTGCCTGAAGTGTCTGACCCCCTGGCTCAACAGGGCAACACCGATAATATATATTTCCTGCTCAAAAGAAATTTGGGTAATTTTTAATCATCACAGTATAAAACCATGTCAGATAAACTTCAGGGCATAGGTGTTTACACTGGGGACGCTGGGGACATGTCTCCACCACTTTCTGAAAACATTTGTGAAAAAATTTTCTGAAAATACCTTGCACCAAAAACTAACAAATACAAATGCTTTAAGAAGACAGAGTACAGTACTTGCTCTGGCCCTTGCTCTGTATGAAGAGAAGGCTGAAGCAAGTAGAGAGAGAGGACGGACTCGCCATGTGGGTTCGGCGAGCACCACCGTTTAATCAAAGAGCTGAGGTTAGACGTAGCCTGGTTTCAGGATATTAACCGTTGCTACGGTGTTGTATTTGTCCCGCCCCTCCTCTACTGTGATTGGGCGGCTGGGTAAAAAGTGAACACAGCGTTTTTCCCAAAGTTGAACATTTTTCAACTCTCGGCGAGAAAACGCTCATGGTTTGATTGTATGTGTATTCAGAGCCAGTGAGCAACTGACTTTCAAAATAATAATAACAATAATAAAAACTGCGTTAATGTGAGATAAAATAATTGTCGCCGTTAATTAATTAATGCGTTAATGCGATAATAACGCGTTAACTTGCCCAGCCCTAAACATGACACATAAAAACATAGGCCTACACAGAACAAAACACTTTTTTAGTGTGTCTACATGCATGACACATTGCATAGGCTACTGATCTATGTGTACTGGCATGAGCATATAGTTATACACACATATCAGGGAAAGTAAAACAAATCATTGTAATGTAAATGCATAACTTTGCCGCACAACTGCTGACAATGTGTGGCCTGTACAGTCATCAACTTCTGATAGTTAACTTTGACATGTCATGAGGGGATATTACACTTATGATCTCAAGTCTTGACTTGTTTTTCAACATCAGATAATGTTTTCTTTCATGTAATGATGTTGATAATTAGCCAGTAATCTGTATTCCTATGTGTAGTGTAATAATAAGCTCCAGTGAAACTAATTACTGTAAAAGTGATGGTTAATGACATCATTAATTATTTAAAGGCTGCCTTGTTGATGTTGGATAAGTTTGTTTGTTAACAGTAGGCTACACTGTATTCCACATGAAGTCAAACAACCAGGTGAGACAGTTGTTTGGGGAAACTAACCTGGAGGCAGCCAGCTGGGGTCACTGTACTATAGATTACATGCAAATCAATTATCTTTATGACTCAAAGCCACTTTACTCAAGGACGGTCAAAAGGTCTCAAAGATGATGTTACAGTTCCCAAAAATTGCTTAAAATCTATTATGCTTTCCCTTATTTTCTGTCATACATTTTATGTTACAATGTCCGATGTTCATAGTTCGCCAAAGGTTTGGCCAAAGTTTCAAATAATGAGATAAACGTATGTAAAACTAATCTCTGTGAACAAAAAGCTCAGGCATTAGCGTGCTCTGAATACCAATTTTCCAACGTTTTTCCTTCTTTCGTGCTGAACTGATGTCAGATCTAAATAGCTAACAGCAGTTACAATTAGCATCAATTAGTGGTTACTCTAAAGCCCTGGACATACTTGCTTTTAACTACGCGTTGGCGAATGCAAGATGGCTGCCATGCGTATCCTGCATTCCTTTGGAGAGTAGGTTGTGCACATCTCAGAAATTAACGCTACGCGTCTGCGAGATGCAATTCAGCACATGAACGTGAGGGGTATGTCGATCAAGTCAGCACCACTGTTCCACACACCAGCCCAGGTGGTGGGAGTATGCAGTTGGTTTTCAAACCACCATTAAACGCAAAAGAAGAAGAAGGTCAGCAGCAGACTTAAAAAAAGGAGATTTATGGCGGGATGTTTTCTATAAAACTCCTGGAGTTAATCAGCAATTACCAGGATTGTTGATATCTCATAAATCATAACCTCTTCGAGTGACGCTATGTGTGGTTTTTTTACAGTGTGCGAATTCGGAGGTTATTAAGGAAGATAATTCGACCCTTATCTGCCCCCTAGTGGATTGACGTTGTCCTCCAGGTACACGGAAAGTACATAGGCAAGTATGTGAACAATGCCGTTTGCGTCGCCGACGCCTGTCTATGCCTGTGCATTGTTAAAAAGCAAGTATGTCGGGAAAATGGGCTTTTAGAGACAGAGGCTAAAATGGTTTGCTTATACCAAGCGGAAACCTCTGGGACTGAAAAGTGAAGCCAATGCGAAGTGTCATAAACCTGCATTCTTTCTAATGGCTAACAGGGGGCGACTTGCAAAAGAAGATCGATTGCATTAAAGTCAATGACAAAATGATTTAACCTCTTACTTGATTTATTTCCTCAGTAAACACTTTCCTTATCAGTTTATGTTCTCAGTCACTAGTTTTAAGTCTAGTTCAATGATGTTAGCATGATCATGTTCATTTTGTAAATTATAGTCCCATTTATAGTAAAATAGACAATAAAGCAGGGTATGCTTTAGGGTGTGGCTACATCGTTAAGTCGCTACCACGGCGTGCAGTCAATCAGGAGACAGGCAAATCATATCCAACGCACTGTAAACATTTAAAGCAGCAGTTGGTAACAATTGAACATACAATGCAAAAACCATCCGCGGGACGTGATAATGCAGTTTTGTAAAGGAGGGATGGGCAGTACTTTTATTGCTGGTGGTTGTTCTTAACCATTGTGTTTGCAAAACTGAAGCCATAAGCTGGAGATAGTGACCTTGACTGAGTGAGAGGATGTGTAGGCTACTACATTTTTGTGGGTGGGATTAAAGGCGCCCACAAAAACAAAATATGGACCCAAATTACGACTTCTGCACTACATATGCCTACAAATCAAATGCTTTAGTAAAGTCACACAAACATTGAAGTCCATGTTGCACAAAAAATAAATACTGAAGTTTATAATTACTATGTTTTATTTGTTTGTTTGTTTGTTTTTTTTTACAGTAGGTCATAATATATCATATATTTTAGTTTGTCAGTGCGTTTTGTGGTGTTTTTCTGCGCATTTCCGCACAAACTCAAAACTTGCTTACATGTACACCGCCTCCTGAGCTGGAGTAGGATTTGAGCGAGCCGTACGCCAACGTCCATACTGATAAACCTCAAAGTCACCGTGGTTTTGGGTATACGCCAGGTGTACGCTGGAAATTTGGTGTACGCACTTTTCATAAATGAGGGCCATTGTGTTTTCAGTTCATGAAAGTGAGTTGGTCTCCTAGAAATGTCATATTTAGCATTCGGTTGTACTAAGAGACATTCTAAGGGTTTAGCTGCTCTCCTCAAAGCCACCAAACTCCCTTGACAAACAGCATGTTGATCTCTCATAGCGTCTGTTTTTGATTGAACAATAAAGATCTTACTCTTAACAAAAATTTCTGTCTCTGTAGGGTTCCATAATGTTCTGAGACACTTACAATAACAATCTGAGCCTGTCAGTGGCAAAAATATTGTTGAACCCTACATAGTGTGCAGACATAACACAACACAGACTTTCTGGAGTAGCCTATAATCATGAAGCTGTTACTGTAAAGTAGTAGCTATATTTGAAGGCCATATTGATGTTCTTAGCCATTTCTTACACAGTGCAACCAGAGATTTTAGAAGTAGCCTACTGTTGTTGCATGGTAATGCATAGTTGCAGTAGTATGACAGACCATATTTAATTATGTAAAGTAGGGTATCACAAATAATAAATGCGGGTAAATCTATCTTGAATGATTTAGTAGTATCTTACCTTTCAAGTCTCAAATGTTTCTATGTGCTGTATTTCTGCACAATGACTGGGAAACATATTAGGATGCAACCAGCACAATACTTCAATCCATAATATCAGCATTGATCTTTATCATCCCTACTTTAGCATGCTCTTTCAATCTGAACGATTTCCCTTCAATTCACCGTCATTACTCTTTAATTCTGTTTGATTTGTGTGCTTATATTCTACACATTTTCTTGACTGTGGTCAGGGGGAGATTGTAAAGGCCATACAAGGACTTGATATTTGCACAGTGCTGTTTCATCATTACATGCCTTGAATGTAAAATGCAAAAATACATGACCCTGCTTGTGAGGAATTTCAACTGACTACAGACACTAAATCCTTATCTAAACCAATATTAACCAGAACCTCTTTAACCTCTTTGTTGTTGTTGTTGTTGTTGTTGTAGAACAACAGTACTATACAGGAAGATGAACCAATACATTTTCGCTGTGTAGTGATTACTGGGCAGGTTGTTGTAGGGCAGAAAAACATGATTGAGCACCTGATAATGTTGTTGTTTTCACCACAAGAGGGCAACAAAGTTCACTTTGTGACAGCTTCACAGCAGGGGAACCATTGCTCAGTGACGACGAAGAATTTACTGTGACGGACCAACATGGCCGCACTGAGGAGGCTAACAACCTGCCTCAGCCTCATCAGGTAGGATGTGTTTTACAGTTAGATAACGTCAAACTGGTATATTATTAAGTATTTAGCCTGCTTTAATTTATATACATAGGTACTAAAGTCGCAGCCTCTTAAAATAAAATACGGCCGTCGACTTTAAATGTTTTGCTTCATGGTAGTGCCAGCAACGGTAACCGGAAGTTGTTAATGTACAGGTTAAACTTGTTTTTCGTTGCCTAAAATTAGCACAAGTGACAAATAGTACAATGACAAAGGTGATGTTAAATGTACAACTAGCTTCAGTTTTGAGTTTTGGAGATGGCTAGGTAACGTTAGAGAGCCTTGAATATAAAATACATTTGCCATAGTTGCCACTGCTTCAGAACTTCATCGTAAAAGCCTAAATCTTGAAATGAAATGAAAGTGGTTCTTTGTTTTGTTCAGGAGTTCTGCTCGCGTTTTGCTCAGCAGTAAAAAATCTGCAGTCAATAAACCGTGGAAATGGACAAATATTCTGTACAGAAGTATAGCGTCTTTCACTGTCGGCGGTGGGCTGTGCGCTGTACCTTTCAGACAGGTCAGTCTCACTTACCAGAAATATACTCGTAAAAAATTACAGCAGTCGTTTATAGTAAATAGCTTACTGTATACACCTACCTTGTGTCTCTGTTGCAGGTTGAAAACCTCTCTCACGACTCTTTGATCAGACGAGCAGCCTCCCTGGCAACAGACAGTTCAAGCTCTTTTCTCTCTCAGACCACCTTGGCTCTCATAGATGCCATCACAGAGTATTCAAAAGTAAGTTTAGATCTTTTGGCAAACAGTTTTTCCATATTGTAGGACTGTCTGGTTCAGTTTCAGAAAGATTATTTGCAAGTCTAGTGTGTTTAGTGTAGGAATTGTTAGTGCATGTATCATTGCAGTATTACATAATAAGAAATGTAGAAATAGAGAAACAATGCAATGTGATGACACTGGCCTGCATCAGGCAGAATTAATATAGAATGTAAAGAATGTTATTATATATATGTAAACACAAATAATATGTATGAAGAGAAGCACTTGTGAAAGGTTGACGTTTTTGAGCTGTTGCATGGTCATATTTCCAGTTCCTCAGAATCAGATGTTCGGATTTTAGTTGCTTTGTACATACAAGTAGGTGAACAAATATAAGTATGTAAATATAAATAAAAAGCAACAATAACATGCAAGGTCTATATACAAGTCAAACTGTTTCTGTAAATTGTAAACAAGAATATGATACAGCTGAATAAATACTGAAGGACTAAAGTAATAGGTTATTTTATATATGTCAAAAAAGTATATTTGGGAGTGCAAGTTATAGAGATTTCCAGATGCAGCATGATGTAGAGACAAGCCAATGGCAGATCTCTATAAACTGTTTTGTATAGGATGCCATGAACCTTAAAAGATCATTTTACCCAAAGCACACAAAACATACCCTTTTTCCCCACTTACTTTAGTGAAAAACACGCAGACCGCTACCACTTTAATACAACAGGAGTGAATTAAATTTCATTTGAGGTACTCCAAAGCACCAAAATACATTTCTTTCCAGAAACACTGTCCTGGCTAGTGGTAGGGATAAGATGCACACCTGCCTTTGTCTAAATTGACCATAGTTGATCTTTAGTCTTTTTTTTTTTAATGTAAACTGTTTATGCCCTCCCTCTGTTTGCCAACAGGCCGTGCACATACTCATTGCTCTCCAAAAACGATATTTGGAATCACTTGAAAGACTGGATCAAGCAGAAGAGAATACAATCTGGCAGGTGATCATTGCCCAGCGTGCAGAGGTTAGTTTATGCTGTCTTCTGTGATGAAAAGCACTTCAAAACAAACCAGAGAAAAGCCTTTAGATTTTCTGTTTATTGATTGCTGCATCATAAATATGACAGCAGACTTACAAACCCTTAGAAAACAGGCTGTTGAAGAGCTGTTTCAGTCTGACATGGGTTTTGTAATTCTCTCTGTCTTGACAGGTTAGTGACAGACGAGATGAATGCAAACGTTTTGAGTCAACCTGGGTCACCGCAGTCAAGCTGTGTGAAATGGCAGCGGAGGCAGCATACATCTCAGGTGTCTAAAAGAAACTGTCAGAGTGTGGTTATGTGGCTGTGTGACTGGACACTTGGGATGTCATGGTTGAAGTGTTGAGGCAGGTTTTCTCAGGGCTGTTGTAATTATGAATAAAAGTATTAAGCTGTGAATTATCTTCTCAAAGCTTTGAACATTGTTGTCCGTGCCTGTTCCCATACAGCTGCTGTCAGCGTTACACTTTGAACCGTGTGTGGATCATTTGCTGTCACTCAGTATGGCTTTGTGTAAAACAAAATGGAGATGATGGACAGGAGTGCCTTCTTAATGACCACACCTAATGGCTGAAGTTGAGGTGGTGTTATGTCAACCTTTGAACTTTTTTGAAGTATTTGACGGAGTGTGTGTTTGCATGTGTGTGTGTGTGTGTGTCCAGGAGCTGAACATGCGTCCATCACAGTGTCGACAAACATTCATGTGGCCCAGTCGCAGGTGGAGGAGGCACAGAAAATGTCAGTGGATGCAGATAAGAAGTTGGCCGAGACTAAAGTAATGGAGGTTGAAAGGATGGCACAATATGCAGCCTCCTTACAGAATGATGAGGAAGAGGTGCCTGAGGCTTATCTAAGAGAAGACTGAGACAAATACCCAGAGGTGTCAGAAAACAGAAGAAAGTAGAAAACAAGGATTTTTGCTTTCAAAGTTAACAACAATCTTTTTTTTAAATCATCCCTACAGTGTCTTCATTCTTTTTTTGAGTCTGTAACATGTTTGGCTCTGTGATTTGTCATATCTCTTTCATGGTAGAGTGTGCTCAAATTGATGTGCCTACATCTGCACACAAACTGCAATAAAATTAGGACAACATCTCCATAATCAAGCACCTCCTTTGTAAGTATATGGTCATTTAAGACTATTTATTTGAATAATCAACTGCTTCTGCATGGTGGTTATTGTAGTGTCATTGTAATAAAGACAAGACACAGTGTAAAATCATACAAGTGTTTTATTTTGTCGTCTTTTACTAGATAAAAATATTGTGGATAAGATTCAGTATTGTCTTGCTAGGGCTTGTTTTTCTTACATCACACTGATCAGAATGACTGGACAAACATTCAACCAGTGCTAAAAATGGAGGGAAAACAATGTGTCAACTTCATATTGTTGCCAAAGGATGAGAGTTGTTTGAAACCAGCATTCGCCAGATTTGTTCTGACTTTGGTGTGAAGGGATGTTGTACATGAGAGGTGGCTGTGCCAAGTATGTCCCCTGTGGTCATCTTTGGAGATATTGTGTTTTCTAAAGTGACCAGAAGCCACTTTGTAAACACCAAGAGACACCACACAGTTGGCTGACTAACACCTTCTCAGTCAGTCTGTTGTCACTCTGCAAATGAATTAATTTCCCACTGATTCCCTCTCATGTAACTCTGAGAACATATTTAAGGCCGTGTTGCTTTACTTGTTATTTGTATCTCTCTTTTTCACTCAACAACTCTACCTTCACTGCAAATTACCCATGTCCTGACTCTCTCCTATAGACCTTTTAGGCCATTTCTCAACTCCCTCCTGTCATCACTTCATCTACAGTGTCACCTCTTTCCACACCATCACAGAAGAGAAAACGTACCAGTCTACCTCTGATCAACATTAAAAAAATACTGGCTGAGCTGTGATGTTTTTATATGGCTTTTTAAAGCTTTTTAATTTTTATTATTGGGTAGTTTTGTTTCTAGCACACAAGTTACAAAATGATACAGATTTCTGTAGCTCAGATTTAGGCGAAGGTATGGGCAGGTGGTCAAACTTGTCAATGAGATGAATGCATTTGCAGTTTCAGACAGGCAACAAGCTAAAATGTTGTTCTTCTGGGGGTGAAAAAAAAAGGTATCCTATATATCAGCCTTGCTTTGTAAACTTAAAGGTTAGGTCTTAAAACAATCAGAAACCCATATGTACACTGGGTTTTGCTTGCCCCTGTTGTTCCTGTTCATACTGACTGACTGAAGAGATTTCTTACTATGCCTCCCATCACTTACATTTGATGCTCAGTATAAAGGGATCTCTTAATGGGCAGGACAAACAATCACAATAACCTGTTTCAATATTCATAATAGACACCTATTTTAAGATCAACATGAAAAATTGAACCTATCCTTTAATTCCAGCAGATGGCGATCTAAATCCATTACAACATTTTTTATTGCTAGATGCAGTGTTTGCAATTTAATTTCTAGTCAGTTGAAACATTTATTGGAGTCACTATTTCACATTGAACTTACTTTTTTAATACAATAGATATGACCTACACTATTTTCATTGGTATTTTCATTGGTATAATTGTGATTAAATGGGAACCCCAGATTGTTAGAAAACCCTCAATGTGAATTAAGTGCATACCCTGCTGCATATACCTACATTTACATGTGGTATTTTGTCACTAAACCAGCATGTGCACATAGAGTACAGCATGGTACAGCACTTATGTCTGTCACCAGTTGTGTACATGCCTTCACACTATTTAATACTGAAGAAAGTTAAACTACACCTTTAAATAAAGATATAATCTACAAGTCTTTTTCCAAATGTATTCATTGCAGAAGCTGTATCCTTCAGTAATGTGAACATGCTCTGTGAAACAGGTATGCTGTCTTTATTGTCTTCCAAAGGTCAGTGTGTACTACCGAGGGTCATTTCAGAGGGAGGTCATTATGGAGAAGACCTATGTGGAGCCGCAAACACAAGTGTGTAGCGTCAGCACTGAGGTGACCTCTCTGTGCTCTAGATGGTCATGCCTTGGCAGGGGATGGGACCATGAGAGTACAGAGGGGGAAGGGGCAGGGGGTGGTTGAGGTGTGCAAGGACTGGCTCACCAATGTGACTAGTGAGGAATGTTGTGTTTAACAAAGGCTGTTTTCACAGACTGTAAAACCAAATGTCCCAGACAGTCTTGTGTGGATGTGCAACCACTGGTCACGGGGGAGGTGGTGCCAGTGCAGCCTTGCCTGCCTGGAAGAAAATATAATAACGCTTGAGTATTTTTGCAGCATTAAACCTTAGTGAGGTTACCACAATTACAAAGGTCATGGGCCATAAATGCTCATAAACTATTTAGTGCTACTGAGGGGGGTTTTGAGAATTTATGCAGCACAAGTTATGCCAGTGGTGTGAAAAAAGCCTCACTAAAACAATTTCTCCCAAATTGGCAATATCATTAACAAATTAAATTGGAAGAAAATACAATAAATACATGAGCCTCATCACTGCTCAGAGTTTGCTGTTCCCAGTGAAAAGTGGCTCAGGAGGGAAGATTGATTGGTGAAAAGGGCAGCACTTTCACCTGGGGATTTATAGCTCTTTGAGGATATAAATAAACCACCAGAGGGTATAAAGGCAGGGGGTATGGTGTGGTGACACATCATGGGTCATGCTTTAATCACAGTGAAGCTGGGGTGTAGCTCTGGGGAGAGTGAGTGGGTTAAATTTTGCAGGAGATGGAGGTTCCCTGGAGAGTTCACATACCCTGATGAGGACACTAATACAGGCTATGAAGATGTCACCGCAGAACGAAATGGGAACTTCAACATGAGGAAATCACACTGAGAGGAGCACTTTTGCTTATCTTCTGTGAATAAATATGATGTCCGCTTAAAACTGCTGAGGGTGCATGTTTATCATTTCAACAGTGCTATGATAATAACCCTGTGCTGCACGCAACGCTGGATTCCTGAACGTGTAAAAACTGTAATTATCTCAACAAAAAGAACAATGCGAGAGTGTTTCATTACCACTTTGTTTTAGGACAGAGTAGTCACAGTGTGCATGTGTTTAAGTTGGTGAAAATCCACTTTTTCAGAAAAACAGAAATCAGTGAAGCAGTTTAATTGCATGTGACTGCTTTGTCCTTCAGCAACTGGTATCCTGGGTTTTATATTAACTTTCACATTCACTTCCTCGTTTTCCCCCACAGTTTCAGAATACTTTTTAAACATCAGTTATACATTGTCTACAAAATATGTGCCTCAGCAATCACTGATTATCATAATGATGTTGGTTGTCTAATCATTTTAAGATCTAGATGTACTATTTCTGTAGAATCAAACCTGTTGGTACAGTGGTACAAAAATCTTAGTACTTCTCATGTGTGGCTGTTGAATTTTCTTTGACCCTCAATTTCTTCAAACAATAAATGTGCTAATACAAATGTGTATATTTCTATTTACGCGTAGGCTCTGTAAACCTGTGACTCTGCTATAGGAGTCCGAGAGCACTTACAAACATCTAAAGTGAAAACAACTTTAATATCAGCTTACAATTTGAAACCTTCATCTATAAATAGGCTGGGCCTGGTGGTTAGAGAGACATCTGTTTAACCAGTTGTAGGTCTGATCTCCACAACACTTGTGGGACTTGCAAGACAATGAATCTTTATCTGTTCAGTCACTACCATGAAGAAGATGATCAGAACTGAATTTCACTTTTATTTCATTCTTTTAAAGAGAGAGGAGAGTTTATGAATAAAGATCAATATTTTATAATCCCCATGTAAATATTATTACAGTTCTTAGTTCTATCCGGGGTCGGATTAACACTATAAGGGCCCCCATAGACCTCTCAACCTTATTTTGCCCACTTTCTGTAAATTTTGTAAGAATTTGTTAGAAATTAATAATTCCTTTGTGGTGACTTGATTAAGCACATTTGTTTTTTAAGAGTAAGTAGAACGTAAGTGCACTATAAATGATAAAGGCCATAAACCTAGATTTTAACTCAGGGCCCCTTTACAAGAAAGGGTCTCAAAGTGATGTAACAAAGCCGGTGTCAACTTAGGGCCCCTTGTCATGCCAGTTAATGTTGTGCTTCAGTGTTGCAAACAGTATTACTAAACAAATATTCATTTAATCAAATTACCTAAAACTAATTGCCACATGGTGAACCTGGAGGCTTCAGGCCCCTCCTGAGGTTTTGGGGCCTCAGAGCAGCTGCTCACTTTGCCCAGCTGGTAATCCAACGAACACGAAGTGAATGATGGTCTTGTATATTTCTTTGATATGACTTACTTGTAACTGAGTATTTTTGCAGTGTGATGCTGCTGCTTCTTCTTAAGTTAAGGAGTAACTTAATTCCACCACTGACTAATACTGTATTATTAAGTGGTGGAAAAAGTACCCAGATATTTTAAAGTAGCAATAGGTCCACCACAGTGAAAAAAATACTCTGTTACAAGTGAAAGTCCTGCATTCAAAATCTTGATAAAAACAAAAGCAGATTAGCAGCAAATTCTAGCCTACCTATGAAAAGTAAAAGTACTCATTACGCAAAATGGCTCCATTCAAAGTGTTACATTTTATATTATTATTGGAATTTTATTCCCTGTTACCTTCTAAGCAGCATCTGAATGTTGTCAAGCTAATTTTCAAAAATTTAAAATGATACTGTTAGGTAGTTTCATCTATAACATTGCATATTTTCAGTTTCAAGACCTTTATTTGTCCCCCAGGGGCGATTAGTTTGGCTGCAGTAGCAATAAAAAATTAGACAAACACTACAACAACGATTTTATATTATGTTTGACCTATAAAATCTTGATCTAAAAAGTAACTTGTAACTAATGCTGTCAGATTATTGTAGTAAAATATATACAATATTTCCACCTGAAATGTAGTGGAGTAGAAGTGACTGTAAAGTAGCATAAAATGGGAAGGAATAAAAGAAGTACAAGAACCTTAAATTTGTACTTAAGTAGCCTACAGCACATGTATTCATCCCTTTTTTTAATTACATGGAATTAATGTGGCTTTTTAGACAATGGGCAACATAAATAGTACTTTTTGTAGGTACTGTATGCAGACAGTATACTACTACTACTCCAACTACGTAACCACGTGCGTAGGTTACGTGTGTTAGTGTTTGTTGTCCTGCAGAAGTGGTACAGCCCACGCGGATCGGTCGCTATGGAGAACAGCTATCGAGTCAGCCAGAGAGAGCAGGGACGAGCGAGGAGGACGGAACCGAGAGTGCCAAAGCGCACAGACAGACGGGAATCATGGAGAAAAGATCGCCGCTCAGGAGGAGTCTGTCATCTAACGGACTGAGAGTTTTAATATCACTTCTCACCTTATACGGACTAACCGGTGAGTTAACTGTTTTTTTTTAAAAAAAGTCATTCTGCCTGTGCTACTTTTTTAAGGCCAATGAAAGAAGTTGCAGTGGAGCTGCTCGGGAGTCTCTAACGTAAGTGGCGACACAAACCCGGCTAGTCCTCGTTGTGTTGAGTGGGCTGTGTTCCGTTCAAAGCCAGCTAGCAAGCTAACGGTTCTTCTCTGTGGGCAGTTATCGTAACATTACGTCGGTAAGAAAGTAGTTACCTCCTGGCGTCAGTTCACCGTTAGCTGCACCTCTCGTTTGTCTTTCCCATTTGAGTACAACTTCGTTAACGTTACCAGTATTTATGTTAACTTATATCACATGGAGCAACTGCTAAATATGCACAAGCTAACTTAGATTTTCAGCTCAAGTGACTCCACTCGGACAGGCGATAACTTTTGGCGCAGCACAGATTTGGTGGTAATTATGCGCACATTTTCTAGCTAACGTTAACGTTACTTGCGGTGTGTCGCATCATGGCTTAGCTTGCATTACTCGGGGAGTGTGTGTGGGGGAAATATCTCTCCCACTCAGATGGCTACAAACCCATTGAGGAGCAGTGGTGATTCGTGGTGGACAAAAATAGAAGCGAAATTGGGTATTCTGGGTGTCACTCGTGGTGAGCAAAGAGGAGCTCCTTTGTGAAAAGTTTGCCAAGTGGTTGGACACAGATGAGGGGGGACAAACGTTATGTGATACAGGGGAGGAGAGGTAGGGCAGACTTCTCCGCTTTGGGCGTAAGGGGTGGCAGGGGAAATGAAGACATATTTCAAGGGAGGCACTGCAGTCGCAGAGTCTGTGGAGTATTGACCTGCAGTTGGGCTGCATGCCAGCCAGAGCACCTTCCAGTCACTATACTGTCCCCAGTTAGTACAGCTGGAGAGCTTTGCTGGTATCCCAGTCCTGAGCTGCGATTACAATACATGATAGGCTTGCATAGACAAAAGAAGAGACAAACACTGATTAAACTAAAGTAAATAATGCTCAGGAATGCACCATTTTTTTCATCAATGCAAGGGCAATAAAAGCTTTTCAGATTTGCCATGGTAGCAGTTTCTAGACAGGACCCTAAAACCTTTCCTGCAGTGCTAACTGTATTAAGTGACATACTCCTAAGTTTTTTAGGTCGACTATGGTATGTAACAACTGTCCTGGGACTACAGATGAAATTGATATGAAAGATATTGGCTAACTCTGGCGCATTTACTTGCACTGTTAAATTAATGTGCACTGACCCTGCTAAATTAATAATAAAAAATAAGTATGACAGTCACAAAAAGTATGGGCTTGGTATGGGGCTGCAACTGATGATTACTTTAATTCATTAATCTGCCAATTATTTTCTCAATTAATTGATAGTCTATTGGTGTATAAAACTACAGAAAATGTTGAAACATGTCCATCACAGTTTCTTATAGTCCAAGTCTTTAAATGTCTGGTGTTGTCTGACCAGCCGTCCAGAATCTAAAGGTATTCAGTTTTACAGTTGTTGATTTGTCGTTCATTTCAGAAGCAGGGACCTGATAGTCTCTTGACATTTTTCTTAAAAATAACATAAAATAAATATTTCATTATGAAATGTTTAACTTTCTGTTGATCAACAATTCGATCAGCGAATCTTTACAACTTCGAGGCAAATATTCATGTTTTTACATAAACATTTTTTACAATAGTTTTTGAATGACTTGTGAAAAGACATGTAATAAGCAGTACATTTTACCGTCAAAAATCAACTCAGTGTTCATTAGTGGACAAACTATTTAGTGGACATGCTGTTTCTAAGTTACCTCAAACTTATCTTCGGCATTTCTGTACTGCAGTATCTTGTTACTTATCAGTACACACATTTTTCAAATACTGATATATAAAAGTGGCCTGGCAGATTCATCGGTCAAGCTTTATGCAGTGTCTGTACAGCTGCCACCAGTGTCATCTCTGTCGTAGTCACACACACATACACACTTGCAACACATACTTTTAGTCCTCATACCATACCTTTTCTGTCTGTACCCACAAAACACTGGTTTATAAATCAACACATGGAACTGATAAACAGGGCACTTGTTCAAACAAAGCTGATTAGCCTCCACACATGTGCTGTTTGGTGGTATGTGTATGCAGGTTTTCAGTCCGACCAGCCAAATTAGCCTGTAGGACAAACTAGCCAGCGAAAGGTCAGTTTTGGTGTTGTGTTTGGAAGAGAAGTCTGTGCTTTTGAATCGCAATAACATATGGTTGGAGCCCATGTGACCTAAGCCTACTGTCGTGTGTTTAGCAGAGCACAAGTGTGCAGGGGGACTTTGTGCTGTATGCCAGTTTCCTTGACTGTGTCATTTTCAGATTCCCTGCAGTGTAGACACGGTCGTGAGGAGGGGATTCAATCAAGGCGTGGCTACTGGCTGTGAGGTCTGTAATTGAAGACCATTTTGAGGTTCCTTCTCTTTTAGGCCGCATGATTCATAATCTAAATAAATAATGTAGTAATGGAGCCACCTAAATTACAGACTCAAAACAGAAATAGATTTGAAAAAGCAGTGCACTAACTGAGCAGATTTGGTCCTTGCAGAGGTTAATGTGCTTCGCTGGTTATTAATTAACAGCAATGATGTAGCCAAGAAAGTAGGTTTTGTCATTCAAAATATAATTCAGATATGTACAGCGTTGTCACCATGTGGCATAGGACAGATCAGGTCATTACAATTCTTTTGGGACCTTTTGTTTTTGAGAAATGGTTGGAAAACTTAATGCCATTGTCAGTCTGAACACTTAGTCTTTATAAAGGCTTTTCTGGGAAATAAACCTTTTGTCACGATGATTTTTACTTGATTGACGTCATTCTTTTACTAATTTTGATTAATGGTGATTTACTTTAATCATGACTTAGTAAAATAAACTGACTTGTGATCCACTGACTAAATCTCTCCGTAGATGCCAGCATCTCTCACTGATGCCTGGTGTTACTCATCTACACTAGTTATTTGGTGTCAGAATTATATGCAAGAAAGGGCTTTAAAGTTTTAGCATTTGGATGCACATCTGTGGGTCGCAGCTGTAGCATTCATCTGATCCTTTCATTTGATCTCAAATCTCAGTTGTGAAGCAGCAGACTGAAAACTCCTAATCACATTAAATGCATGCAGTGTTTTCTTTTTGAAGGAAGGCCATCAGCAGATGAGTTGGCTGCTTTATTGTGGGACATGGAGGCTGTGTGTTGGGGGTTCAGGGAGCAGGCTGTGGTCACCAGCTTCTGTTGACTCCACCCTTTGCTTCCTCTTCTCCCCGACAGATGTGACTGACTGTCAGAGGCTTTGTATGGCAAGCTGCTCCCTGGTGGTCCAATAGTAAATTCAAAGCTGAAACCACTGGTTTTAGCTTATCCCTGGACTTGATTACTTTTAGCCCACTGCTTTCACGAAGTCCATTGAGGACTGCCTGCAATAAACTGTCTGACCTGAATCACCCTAGCTAAAGATACCATACTTTATTATAGGAGCTCTGTAGATGGCACCAATTCCCATTCATTCCATTGAAAGTTACACCAAAAAAACAAAACAACTTCTCTTTTCCTTGTTTTCTTCTGTGTCTAATTTCTACTGGCATGTCCAATAGACTTAACATAGAGATGATATCAGATGCAGTGAAAAATATATTTTCTAGTCTCTGGTAAAGTTTTACAAATATTAAACCTTCATGGTTTAAACATTCACAACAGAAAGAGTTATAATTTACCCTTATTGCAGTTTGAGGATTTTACTGTACCCATGTACTATGCATAACTGTTGCTATGCTTATGCCTGGTGGGATACGGTTGGCGATACTGTCAGTAAATCTGATGACAAGTTTGAAAAATGTTTGCTAAAAACTGTAGTGTTGTAGTTTTATTATAATGAAACTTACTATTTGTGACCCAGCTTTTAAAGATTTACATCTTCTGTAGGAATTACTAGGCTTGGGGCTGCGTGCCACAGACGGGGTAGGGCTGTTGGAAAGCATTGAGAGGTAGACTAACTCATTGTTGAATTTGATCTTTCCATGGGATTTGATGATAATGATATATTTATAGAATCACGCCAGCCTTTGCCTTTAACCCAACCGTCTGGTTTATGAGCCAGTCACATTGCTTCTTGTGGCATTATTTATTTTATTTCTTCCCAGGCCAACTTGGGGAGTTACCAGTCATTAGGACCACAGTGCATGGGTAATTAGCCATTCAAAATTGGGAGGAAAAGGGGGAACATAAAAAATACACAGAAAATGCTAATATTAGGGATGCTGTTTTCAGTGCATGTTAGCTAGTATGTCTTGCCTACTGAATAAATCTTGGATAGACAGGAATTGACTGTTTCAATCACTGAGTCATAGGAAACTGCACTGTAAAATGGCTTCCAGATATTTCCATGGTTAATTACCAACTGTGAATGAACAGAGGGAAACCTTTTTAAACCCTTTTTTGCCTGCTGTTTTCAGGAGTCTGGGGTTTTCCCTGAAGAAATATCACAGTATGTGACTGAGGTTAGGGTCACTTGGATACACTGTGGCTTCACAGTCCATATTAAAGAGGTATACATGCAGGATGTGCACAGTCAGCTGTTGAATCCCCCAGGAGGGGAGCGTCAGGGTTATGGGAAACAGGTGTGGCTGCTTTTCAGCACTCTTATTTGTTTCACTCAGTCAGCTGTCAGGTGGCTATGATGTTTGGGATGAGCACACAGTCAGTTGTATGCACAGTCACACCCCCTACCACCCAAGTGGGAGATTATTAACACCCACCAGTCAAGTACTGGGATGTGCTGATTGTAGCGAGTAAGCTATCTGTAGTTTTGACTTATTTGATTGTACAAAAGGAATGGTGACACTGTAGACAAGACGCTGTAGTTAATAGATGGAGTCTTTTGTTTTCCGCCACTGTTTTTCCACACCTGTAGCTTGGATCCCTCAGTATTACACTTTTTTGAGTTTTTAGCACTCTACTGCCATGTTTATCTAAACTTGTGATATTTGTGGAAAATAAGGAAAATAGACATTTGGCACAAGATGTCTGGAAAATTGCAAGTCAACCACAATTCTGACTTTTCTTAAGGTTGATCTGTCTTCACCATCTGTGTCAGTTATATCTCAACAAATATTGATAATCTATGACACACACCTGAATTTAGCTGTGAAAACACAAAGTACTGGATGTACTATCACAGAGTCACAGGTTCAAAACTGTAAGTGAGCAGGAAATGTTCACTGCATGCATTATTTACAATTATGGATTTGTGCATGAGTGACAGTCCAAAATTGTTTCTTGTAGCACTTGAGGGTATAGTTTTAACATTCCTGCATTTCAGTCGGGAACGCTCACTTCATTTGAAGCAGAATGCCGCAGACAAAATGAAAAAGGTTTGACACCATTGAATTACAGTAGGTTTTTAGTATTTTAGCGGAAATTTTTTCCAGGTTTTCTAGGTTTCAGCACCCACCCTCTGCCCTCAGTGTGTGTGAAACTGAAGGAAAGAAAGGGCTGTCCCCTACCTCGCAGCTCTTTGATTTGGCTGGCTGAGCAGCCCTTGTCCTGGATGCGGATATGTTGCAGTAATGGTTTGAATAGGATTTTGCACAACTATGTCCCTGCTGGTATTCTGCCAAATTGTTCAGTATTCCCCTGCCATCCCTGCTACACCACCCATGTCCATATTACCCCTTATGCTTAAGTTTCTGTTTTAGTTGTTTATACTCTTTGACTTTCGATAAACTGCAAAGCTAAATATACATTTCCCCTCTTTGATTAAAGCTGTTGCAAATAAGTTTAATAATAAGATGTTGTTACCGTTTAATATTGATGAAGGAAAGTAGAACACATACTGGTTTTTTTTTCAGTAGCTAAGCTGCTCTGTCACACAGGGGAAGAGTCATAGATTACTGCTCACATGTGATGACAAACATCATTGTGGTTGCTATTTTTTGCCTTTACTTGGATTGCAAAAAAGGATCATAACAAAACATGGCCAGTTCTATTTAGAGCTTAAAAACAATGTTAGAATATCAGACATTGCATGGATTGTGTTACAGTTTAAAGAAGAGACATCACAGTTTAAAGGTTTACCTACTCTACAACCCAGAGCTGTTAGACCGGCAATAAATAGGGGTACTCAAAATATTTGCCTTTTACATCCAAGTCAGTTTTATATTATGGAAACACTATTTCAAACCAGACATGTAAGCTGAGTCCTGAGAAAAATACACTTGGATGTTGTCTTACTGACCTTCTTTTCGCCTTTTTGCAAATTGAATCTTCATGGACTTTACAGTTATAGGAGGGGTGTGTATTTCATTGCAAGGAGGGGTGTTTTCAATATTCCCCTTTTGATTGAAGTCTAGACATAGTTTTGCAGGATGTGGGGCAATATAATGTCATCATAGACAAAGCAGTTGTCTAAATGTTTTTCATTTGCATGTTGCCAAATTCGTCTTATTTTTTTTATTTTTTTTATTTTTTTAAGATCTTCCTAGATGTGCTTTTGTCAGCTGTGATTGTTTTTTCATCACAGATTTTCCCAAGTGACCAAGGTACCAAAATCTCCTTGTTCTCACTGTGTCAAAGTGGGTGGTAAGTGTGAATCAAGAGTACCGCTTTAATCTGTTGCAGAAACAGGGTGAGAGTATGTGCCGGGAAAAGTGGGTGTGCCGGGAAAATGAACTCCCTCTGACCAGGATAATGCTGCTGAAATGCCACACTGACCAAACTACTTACTGTTTTTTATTGACCACTGGATACACACAGTACAGAGGCAGATTTTTGTTGGACTGCTTCACTTCCTTCCCTGTTGTGAAGTGGTGATTGCTGACATGTGTTAGTGATGCTAATTACAAAAGAATGTTTGAAGCAGCTTCCTCAGTGCATTTATATTCTGTTCATTTTAGAGACTATTGATGGAGCGAGCTGCATCCAAAGTTTGGAATTTCAAATTAAAAGAAATAGACAAACCTTAATAAGTAAAATAGCATACTGAACACTGACTGGTGGGGAAAAAAAATTAGCTAACTATTAGCACTCTGTAGTGTAACTGATATGGCACAAATTTTACATTTCCTATTTGAGCAACATATTCACTGAGTCATTGATTTATAGATTAAATAACAAATACTAACAAATAATGATTCACTCTGCTTCCTCTTTCTTTTGTTGCTATTCAATGAATGGCCAAATAAAATTTATATATTAAATGGCAAATAATCCCATTCATCTCCCAGGTCCCATTAGATGAGAGTCAGTTCTTCTAGCACTTAGCAAAATTTTAACTTAAGATTGTTTGCTTTTAGTCTGTCATGTATATTACTGGATGAAACAGTATAATTATATATAAAAATAGCAGTGTATTGTTCACCGCCCACCAATATTCTTAGCTCTATCTCTGTTGCACCAAAACATGTTACAAATCTCTGCACATTCCCGGTTAATACTAGTCCAGTGTGTGTAGCCTATATGTGGCAGTCACTGACATCATGCTTTGAAAAAAAACCAACTACTTGTTGCTGCTGGTTGTTGGCAGAAATAGGCGTCATACAAGAAATCTAAAATTGGACAATCATGGGAATCATTTGGAAAAAAAACAGTCTAATTCCCTCTGGGCTCTCTGTGGCATGTGGGAAACTATGTTTCCATTATGTTAGATCGACCTAATGAAAGTACAGTAGCCCATTTAGACCCAGTCAAGGGCAGCAGAGTCTGTGATTAGTACCCATTCTCTCTTCTCTGCAAAGCTCCACCCACCACCACCACCTAACAAGGCCTGATCTATTTCTGGTCTAATAAATTCAAATTGAACTGGGTTTTTCACAAGATATTTTATCAGGACATTTTTTTTCAAAGGACAGTGACGTGTAAATGGTATGTAAACAACATCTGTCTAAAACCATAAAAACATCACTCTTGATGATGGCCTCTCATTCAAGCTGTCCGTATGCATGTCTGTTTGGTTCACTGCTGGGTTTACACATGAGCATTGTTAAGGAGACTACTTTCAGGTAAAAGATAGTTCTGTTTGGAACCACAGTTGTGTGGGAAATGTTGGTGTTTTTTTTTGGTTTGATGGTAGATTGCAGTGGACGTTGTGGAATTACTAAAATTAAATTTAAACAGATACTGCAGTCCAAAACAAATTTCCTTTCGAGGACAATAAAGTATACTACTACTATACTACTACTACTACTACTAGGCCAACCATAAAACAATATTTATTTTAAAGGTATAGATGCTTAAGTTGTCTTTGCATGGTGTCTGGCTAATTGTTTTATATAGTAAATGTCTGAAGATTCATTCATGGCTGTCAACGTCTGAGACAAGATAAAGGTTTTTTTTAGATCACCCAGCTATCTAAAAAAGGACAGGAGCAGGAAGGATGCCCTTGATGAACAATCAGCTTCTGACACGAACATTTCTACCCCAGTGCAATTTTCAACACTACTGTGGAGTGAGACTCTGAGTGCAGCGCAGTCTCTATTAGCATCAACATGTCATGGGTGTACACTTACGTTCTAATTGAGAAAGACTCCCATTGTAGCATCTCTCCTTCAAAAGAAAACCAAAATCCAAAATTAAGTTAATTTTTCACTTTTTTACCTTGCTGTCTGTGACCATGTGTGATTTTTACAATTGTCTTTTCTGTTCCAAAGTTATAAGTTTTCTACCTGCATGGAAAAAAACTGCATTGTTGCCCTTAACTGGGTCCATAGCACTGTGTGCACATACTGAAATTTCTCAAACCCCCACAACAAACAATAACAAATCCCACACAGTAAGGCAGGATGCTGTAGGAGTGTTTGTGTTGCTTTGCAGTGGCACGCATTGTCCTTCACAAGTAGTTGACTCTGATGAGAGGTTGTAACCTATCCTGACACTTAGTATGTCAACATCATTGATATTTTTCTTTTAAGCATGGATCTTTAATCAAATGTGACCTGAATGAGAAGGGCACAGAAGTCCACAATGCTATGGGGGAGCAATGAGAAAAAGGTTTTGAAGAGGACAGTGACATGTGAAAGAGGCCTGCCTGCCCCTTTTTAAAGGCCTGTCAGCCTGTGTTTGTCTCCGTCATGAATTAGCCCACTGAAAAAGCCTCACACCCTCACAGGATACAATGCTAGGAAGGAAGGGGGTAGATTACACTGGTGTACACACTAATGTTTTCTTCACACTGCACAAATATTTCTTACGATAAAGACATGCTATAAAACAGGCAATTCACCACTTGACCTATCCTGTCTCTAGCTGATTGAGACAGAGTTATAGGCCTCACAAAAATAAAGCAAAAGCCTGGGAGCCTGTGTTAGGCGTATAGGCATTGTCTGAATTTTTGCCCCCCTGGTCTGCTATTCAGAGAGTAACAATACCAAACAAATGGCTCCACACTGCCTATTGACTTCTTTGAGTTTGCCTTGTTTAAAGGCACTGATGGCTCCCAGAAAATGCAGGCTCCAGTGGAAGATTTATTGATAAAATCTCAAGTACTATTGCAACTTGCTGTTGAGTTATTACTGATGAAATATTTTAAGACTATATCTAATAGTCATATATTAATCCATATTCATAGATTCAGTTGGGTAATGTTTTGTGTGAGGTTGGCAGCATTTGCCAATATAGTTTTCAAATGCATGTTAATGAACATTTCTTGAATATGACCTTTAGAGTCAGACGGAAGTTTAATAGTCAGCTAATGTTGCCATTGGCCTATACCAGATTAAGACACGTCAGTGCTTGGAAGGAGTATGAATTACTGTGCTCATTAAACAGTGATGAAACACTGCCCTTCAGCCTGGGTCCACCTCCTACACACACTTGAAAATTACTGAAGCAGGTAAGAGGGTGAGGACTAAGCTAGGTCTGGTGCACTCAGGCTATTTGCTAATACCTTGGAGAGGAGAATGACAGGGCTAGCCAAACCCACTTTCCACCAGTTTGTGGCCTAAACCTTTTGTGTGGCACATTAAACATTTTTTCCTACTTTGGTTAGACCTCCTTAAAATCTTTGGTGTGACGCCATCAGACATGGCAGAATCAGCTTTGTATCAGTGGTTAAATTTCCAAATCAGGAGAAGGCATCTAACTCCAGTTTTAATTCCCCAAAACAGTTATTTGAGTTTTTATCTTAATTGCTGACATTTATACTTCAAAATTAACAGTTAAAAATGTTTTGGTTTTTTGTATTTAATTACTCTTTACAGGATAATTTTGCTTCATTACTACCTGGATCTTATTTTCATTGGTTTTGCTATTGTTTTCATCCTCAAAGTAACTGCGGAGATCTGGGAACACATGAACTTCACTAAAAAGTTGTTCAACAGGGTAACAAACACCAGGTGTCAGACCATCATACGTTTGCCAAACTTAGGTGGCAGATAACACAAAGGTGAGCAGTAAAATTATGACCCGAACTGTCCTTTGTAAACATCACAGTTCACATTCTAGTTGAAAGGTGACCTGTCATATTTACTGTAGTTGAACATGTTTTGCAATGAGTTTATTACTGACATTATGGGCGTTCTTTAGTTTTACCTCCAAATAAAGTTGTAGAGAATATGACTTATTACTTTCTCAATAACCCCAATGACTGAAATGTGGCTGCTGAAATGAACTGTCAGCTAACACATCTCATGACTATAAATGCATGAGCATACAAGAGCATTCACATTGCATAAATGCAATGTGAATGCTCTTGTAACTTGTAACTAGTTTTGATCTGGTTCAATAGAATTGGTTTTATCTGAAACATTCTTTCAGACTGTATATTAGCCATGTACTAAGAGTTTGTAAAAATTATTGACCCATCCTAGTTACAATTTTATGTCCTCACATACTGTAGTTCACACTGTTGCTCAAGTCTTCTGTCCATCTCACCCCTGTACTTCCTCTCAATAACTGTCCTACTTCTTTCTTTCCTTATTCATCCTCTCCCCACTGTATTCATGTCTGAATGCTGAGCACTCAGAGTTTCCTCTTGCTTTAGTCCTAAACCACACTCCCTTCTGCACAGATTTCATGTCTGCATTCTTCTCCTGTGAGGTCTTCAGATCAGTCCCTCATGAGTGCTGTTTGACATGATAATCTATGCATGGAGTTTGTCTACATGAACATGACATATTGTCTATTTTGTTGCTGCTTGTGAATGTTTCTGGCCATGGATCCCCCTTGTCTCACATTTTAGACATGCACTGCAGGCTTCATTGCGAGGATCTAGCCAGGAGACAGCCTCCTCTGGGGAGGTCAGGGCTGAAGCTAGGTCAGATCCGAGTAGGTGGGGATCTTGGCTCATCGTGTGGTCGACGTGGATTGTTTGAGCCGGTTGCCAGGCAAAGAGGAAGGTTTTGATTTACCATTGCGTCTTTCTAGCAGCTTGTCGCAATTAGCGACGTCAGGAGGGAAAGAAACAAATATGAAGCATCTCTTCAAAGGGCAAACATATCCTTCCCATGAGTTCATTCTTTCCTTGGGTTTCTCAAGGAAAGAGGGGCAAAAGTGCAGCCTACTTCTCTTCAGTCAAATTAGGTTATTCCTGTTCTCTGCTGCAGGGTGTCAAAACCCGGAGTTGACTAAATGTGTTGCAAAGTTTTAAAACTGACACAGGATAAAGATGGCCATTAAAATATAGTTTTAATGTTTATCCTATTAAAACTCTCAACCACATTTGTTTACTGGATAAACTGGATTACTGGTAATGAAACTATGCAGAAGTCCGCCTATTTCCTTGATGAACAGCATGACAGCTTTGTGTAACGCACTGCTTACATTTCATTTGCCTGCAGTATTTTAGGTAATATTTCGCGGTGATCTAGTTTGTGAGCCCTGGCTGTGTTCTTCATGGTCTCAGCTAGCAGTGCCAAGTTTCCCCACTCTCCTCCTGGCTGTAGGTATCCCATGCAGAGGCCATCTGTCTCTCCTCCCCTAATGGTAAGGGTGGAGTCCTCTTTAAGCACTTCCCCCCTTTCTCTCCCTCTTTTCCTACTTACTCCCAAATGCTTACTGTAAAACAAACAGAACATAGCATGGATGGAGTCTAGTTTCTTTGTATGCTTTGACAGGCCTGAAAGCTGACACACTGAGATAGACAAACTACGGACGGTAGCAGTTGGAGTGTCGTGTCAGGTAGCTGCAGTATGTAGAGCATGTTAGTATGAAGCCTGGTCTGAGACACGCGTCTGCACTGGTCTGCACGCATCAACGCAATGTCATGCATGCCAAGCATGTTAGTTTACTACTCAGACAACAAGTACTGCAGGAGGATTTTTATCGGTCTGCCATTTATATATTTGTACGCGTTACAGATATATTTGCAAACATTTATCTCACTCTCAAGCTTTATGGCAGTTTAATTTTGTTATTTCGTTGAATAAAACAACTGTGTTGCACTATTAAGGTCGCAACAAACAGCTGTGGTGTCAGCTCAGATGACTGTGGAGTGGAGAATGCAAAACCCACGTGGCTCTGACCCTGATATTCCCCCACACCAGTGCACCCAAAGGATTGGGCAAACACAGGGTAATGCATGCATTGCACAGCACATTATAGCAGTGTGTGCTTTTTTTAGTCTAGGTCATGATTCAAAGGTGGGGAAAAGTGATCATGGAAAAATGGAAAAATAATCCAAAGTGACTTTCCCAAAGGTCTTTGAATAACTAATAAGGCAGGTTGACTTAAGGTTAAGCTTTTAGGTTAATAGGTTAAAAGCCTAAATACAGTGCAAACCTGTTCTAGATTAGTTTACACAGTATGGTAAGAAACACAAGTAATTTGAAAATGTGGGTCAGCTCAGGAAAAAACAAACAGGAAAGCCCAAGTATGCAACATACATTTCGGACTCAGCAGCCAAAATGCCTGACTCTTGCACACATGGTCACACTCCTATTCCTTATTTTGGAGGAACAGTCTGTGCGTGCGTGCGTGCGTGTGTGCGTGCGTAATCACTGAAATTACAGGGGACGTAATGGAGCACAGGGAGCCTCAGCCTCCTTTGGCTTTATTCCTCACAAACCAAGATAGCATTGCTGTGGCTTACCACTCACATTCATGCCAAAGACTCAAAATACCAGCCAGTGGACCGCTTTTATAAGCTTTTTTACTCCATACACATCCGAAATATAGCTTACTCCGACTGCAACTGTGTCGTGAAAACTGAGACTCACTGTTTGAATATTTTGAATAAAATCAATGTTTTACATTTTTATCTATAAAACAAACATTTTTGCAAGGTTTAGTGTTGATCTTCTCTATAATTTACTTTTGAATTTATATAGCCTATTTAAAATGTGTGCATGTTGCTATCAATGAGTCATTTGTGTGATTATGGTCACAAAAAAACAACTGAGCCTAGGATATATTTCCCCCCATTCTGGGCTATAACCAGCTGTAATTTAGGATTTATTTCCGGTTAGCTTAATAAGGTTCTGCATTCATTCCCATTGTTTGTTTGTTTGTTTGTTTTTGCTACAAGCCAGTAGCACATCTGTCAAATGTGCAGCTGTCCATCACAAACAGCGAATCACACTCTTCAGTGTTGATTACTTTTTTCTTATCAGTCACGACGTGTCCTATCACGTCATTTGCCTTTCAGTAACAGTTCCACCTCCAAGCAAAGAAAGTTCTCGCAGTTGCTGTTCTTCGTTCTTAGTATTTTCTGCAACTAAGCGACCAACCACAGAGTAGACAATCGGAGAACTGGAAATTATTTCTGAAGCGCTGCTATAGCACTCGTGTGTATGGAGATCATTTTCGTTTTAAAACTCTGTTTTAAAATGATAACGTATTAGTGTGGCCATAGCCTCAGGCATTTGTTATCACATGCTCATCTTGTCTTGACTTGCTTTTAGGAATTACAGGCCCTCAAATGGCCATTAGTGTTCAAAACCAAGTTTACGTGTTGCATTAGTTTAAAGTAACTTATCTCAAAAAGAAACCTGTGGTGGGCTTCAAGTCTAATTAAGTGCCTCGTAAAAAGAGGGAATAAACACGTAAAATTGCTTGTTTCATCTCCTTCCAGAGATTTTTTTCTTTTCTCTCCTGCTGAAAAGGTGCTCTGATGATTAGCAAGAGGGACAGACAACAGTGTCCTGCGGTGAAAGTATGTTTGCAATAAGTTAAAGATATTATACTGTTGGCCTGTCGTGGTTTTACTTGATGTGAAGTGCACTTTTAACATCAGAAGACACTGGTCGGCAAAACCACACATGCAAAAAGTCATGACTATTTATTTGTAATGTAATCTCACACGCAAGTGGTTGTGAGTTGTCTCAGTTCAGTGTGAACAGTGGTGAGGAACTCCAGAAAAGCAGCAATTTTCTCCACATTACCTCACAGCTACTGTACTTTGAAATCTTGTCTGGTGATAGCTCGTCTTCTTCTGTGGTGTTCTGTCACTGTCAACAAGGAGAAACTTTGAATTGACATGCAATCCTACCACCGCTAGACACCAGTCACAGTGTCATGAGCAATGTATTTTCACAATATAAAGGTGGGATATGCAATTCTGAAGAAATCCAATACTGTGACAAATATCATGACAGAGAGCGAATGACGACACTGCTAAGTTGTCGCTTACCAAACTGTCACTACTGTTGCTGCTGCGAGGCTAACATGCAGAGAAGACGTGACGTTTTTACAGACCCTGCACTGCAGCTCCAGACAGCGATACGCATAACTCTCCAGCTACTATAGCTAACATCACAACAACAGCAGATAGTGTTTTTTCCCATTTACAGAGCCTGGGCTGTGTACATACACAGAATGCTAGCAGACCATTAGGTGATATTCACTGAATTAGACAAAAAGACGTGTACTGAATTAGAATCGCATACCCCACAACGATGTGTAGCGGTTGTTAATCTGAATCTCATCTCCTTTTCTCTCAGCAGGTGTGAGCAGTAACCAAGTGGTTGTTCCTGAGAAAGTGAATGCAGTGCTTGGGAAGAACATCACACTGGGCTGCAGAATAGAGGTGGGCTCCAACCTCAGTCTCACACAGAGCTCCTGGGAACGGCGTCTTCCTAAAGGCACCATCACCTTGGCAGTGTTTAACCCTGAGTTTGGAACCTCCATCTCTCCGAATTACACCAAGCGCATCTCGTTTGTTTCCCCTTCTGCACGAGATGCTACCATCACCATTGAAGGAGCTGGCTTTGCAGATATTGGGTTCTACATCTGCAAAGTGGCAACATTTCCTCTGGGCAATACACAAGCCTCAACCTATGTTAATGTGTTAGGTAAAGTAGAGCTGTGCAACTTCCGTTTTCATTGCATTGAGTGCTTCTTCATGCTTTTCTTAAATCTCACTTTTCAAAGCCAACATTCTTGGCCATGACAAGCAAAGCTTAGGTGACCACTTAGGTGAAGTGTTTGCCCTGATGGACTAAACTACCCCTGAAGCTAACATTAAGCTTTTTAAATTACTACTAGAGACCTGTACTACAAAGCGAGGTAACTGCCTTATTCACGTACTTTCATGAGTAACTTTGTGAGTTGGGGTGTAACTTGTGGGGAAAAATCGACAAAACTGAAAGTGGTAAATTTACAAGAAAAAAAATAGAAATTCTCTAAGTTTAAAATCACAAATTTATGAGAAAAAAAATCCTATTAAAATCCTTATTGCTAAATCTGATTGCAAAGTAAAATTTGATTATCTGCTGCAGGTATTATACACTGCAAGCAGCGGCGTCTGTAGTGTGATATTGCAGCATTGCCAATTGAAGTTGTGTGGTTCCTTGATTATTTTTCAGTGTTTCTCTCATGAATGTTTTTTAATTGTAAATTTGTAATTTTCTTTTCTTGTAATTCTTAGTTTTTTCTCAGATTATTTCCCCTCTCCCATAGCTCTGTATTTTTTTAAACCTACAATGGCCTTAATACACAGTTGTACCTTTTACATCTCAATCATATCACAAATAAACTCGGATGTTGTTAGATTTGGGCCGTTAACATGTCTTTACGCTCCTCATATCCTGACATTATCATCGTGCATTCTTCTGGATAAAAACAAAAAAGGAGCATGAGCCATTATGAAAAACCTTTTCTGTGCACATGCAGAAACTCCCAATTAAGTTGACTCCGAAGTAACTACCCAACATCTTATTCGTCATATCGTTTTTGTCAGTTTGTCAACCCTGATTTTCCTTGATGACCCTGAGTAAAATCTGAGTAGGTCAAACTCCCTTCGTAGGACAGACCTCTGGACAAAGGCCATGTAAACTTAAATCCCTGTAGGAATCTGCAGCTGTGTAGAAGTTGCTGTGGTGTGGTCCCAACTGTCAAATTAATTCCACTGAATCTCCGTAAGATCCTGTACATACGCCACATACCGTGCACATATTAAAACAAGTATGGAATATGTACTCTTTCCTAATGTAGCAAACATGTAAACAGAGTGCAAGAAAATTCCAACTTGATGCAACTAATTGCATGCAACAACAAGTTAATTGCAGGGTGTGATACAGAGTGACTCTCATGACATTCAGTTGCATTTAACCAAGCTGCATGAAAAAGGTTCATGTGTAGCACTTGTTTTACAACTACAATGTGCAGTTTTCCCTTGAGGCAGTGAGGATTGTTGTTGGTTCTGCCTTTTTTACCCTTTGTTACTAATTATGAAATCAAACCTCAGACTGAGTAATTGGCATTTGTAAAGCTCTCGCATGCATCGAAGAAGCAGACGACACACTTGGCAATGGGCAGTGTAACAAACATATAAGCACATTTAGCTTCACCATAATTTTCTTTTTCTTTTCTTTTACTGATTTCTTCTGTTCTATCTGTATGTTGTGGCTAATTGTGTTTCTTTGACCACCCCAACACAAAACACATGGCCACAGTGTATAATAAATACCAAAGAAATCAATAAGAAATGTACAACTCCACTTTTACCCCACTATACCATAGTCTATGCATTTATTGCTATTTGTATGAATTTATAAAACTTAATCATACGTTTTTAATGGGGATTCTCATCTCATCTTTTTTTGTTTCCCAAACTATTGTGTCCATACAGTGTACTTGAGTGTACATATATATTCCACATTGTATCAACACATAAACATCCTCTCACAGGAGCATGAACATTGAACTTTCTTTGTGGTCAGCCTATCGTTCAAGCCCTAAATGTGTGGTTGGATTGCACTCAGACAGAGCTGAGAGTAGAAGATTGCACTGTAGGCAGTGGTGTCTTGTCTCCCTCCAGAGACTCAAGGAGACTCTGATGACTAATGAGTGGTACATTAAGTGCTGCTGTGACAGCCACAGTGTCTGTGAACTCAGAGTTCAACTACACCTTGTTCTTCTCTCTGAGCAGCTTCTCAAGCATATTTTTTTATGGGGGGGGGGGGGCTCACACAAACACACAAACACATACATGCACACCCATACGTAAATACATGCTTAGGCCAACTTTACAATTCAGATGTAATTAGGGTGTAATTATGGAGGGAATATGTGTTCTTCGCAATTTGATACATGTCATGTGGGAATTAGGTTGTCCCATAGGGTATTTATCTTAGAGAGCGCACATCACAATTACAAGACCTAAAGTCAGCAGATTCAAGTTCCCAAGGAAGAGATGAAGAGTGGCTCTTCATCTCTGCCCTGTTTTAGGTTGACTTTTCACAAGGCTGCTTTGAGAAAGGACAATGTGGCTGTAGCCAAACAACTACGTCATGCATCACAGTACATGGATGATGGATGTTGAACCTGAGTTTACATGCTGTGTACTTACTTTACTCATCTCAGTGTTCCCAGTTTTGATTCATGTTTATACTTTTGAGGTTTATGAGAGAGCAGTTCATTTCTTCATAATGAACTAAAGTAAATCAATGAGAAGGCTCAAACCCATGAATAATAGACCTAAGTCACGACACACATCATAATGATTAACAGGTGCAGTGGACATTGACTTAATTTAAAAAAAATCACACTATTGCTGCAGAGCTTGTCTTGAATTTAATCAGTACCATGAGACACTCAACACACAATATTTGTTTTGGCTTTATCACTTTCTTTTCATCCTTGTCTGCAACCTCTCATAGAAAAGGCCCAAACAGTTAAGCAGGAACTGAGCTACAGTACGTGAGCCAAAAAATCGCCGCCAGTAAGCAATGGGAAGGAACTAGAGGAAAATATGACACATGAAGTGAATGAATTAGAATGACCCTTTGTTTGAAAATGCTGACAGGTGAATGGGGAAAAAATGAACGGCTATTTATTTTCTTGAACATAAAACACTCATTAAGTTTTCAAGGCAGATTTTACTGATAAGCGGTAGTACTGCAGACAGTTCTTTAACTTTGCAAGCTCCAAGCATTTGAGCTTTATCCTCCAACATGACCTGCATTCTGTTGTGTTTAAAGTTGTCTGTTCATTCATGTGGCCAGTAATGCGGCTCCTTTTTTGCTGAGTCATAAAATTAAAAAAGAGAGATGGTTAAGGTGCTTCTTCATTGAAACTACAATCTGAAAAGTGTCATAGTTTTTCTGGGAAGGTTAAAAACATTAATTTCCCTATTAAGTCTAATCGGATATTGCAGTTCCTGTGAAGTATGTCATAAAGCTGTATTTTTCTTGCATGTTGCTATGTGTCATATCATTTCTTTTTCTGTAAATTTTCATCTAATGAACTCAGTGACTCCTTTTAAATAGTAAAAATGCCAATTTACAAGTTTTTAATGCAAAATCTTAAAAATATGACCAGTGAACATCGAGTTAAATCCCCTCTTTCTAAAAGTTCCCACTCTGACGTCAGTGTTCGGTGTGCACATATGGATCAGTGTGTATGTAGGCGTGAGAGGGACAATGCAGCCAGTTTGCTGAGGGGAAATGGTTACCCTTTCCCCTAAAGCATTTCCACTCATCCAAAGCATTCCCCTCCCTTCCTGACAGCAGCTCCAAATTAACACGTCTCTCTGATTTAGTTGCTCTGAAGCTTCAGCCAGCTCGCCTCCTAACATAGAGCTGCTACTTTTATAGTCAGAGGCGGCAGAGAGAAGTGAGTGAAGAATGCGAGGTGGACTACTAAGAGCGGCGTCCCCGCCCCTGGACCGGGTACAGGAGACCCCAGATTATTTTTGGAAAAGTGGGGTGCCAGGAGTTATTTGAATTTGTTTTTGGACCTCCTGGGGAAGAGTGGGGTGGCAGATGTCTTAAAGGTGATGGCCTTGTCTTGTGGATTAGGCCAGTGTGTGCCTCCACGTGCCGCCTTTAAAACTGTCGTTATGGCAGTAAGTGGAACAGCTGTTGGTGTTGTTTTAAGAGGGACAGAGATGTAGGAGGCGGTGCACTGCGAGACAGAGAAGGAGATGGAAGTGTCACCTTGTGTAACCTGTGTAGCCAGTTTACTTCATTACCCCTCTATTGTGTCCTCCCCTCCCTCAGCAGGCCATCTTTTGTATTTCGTCCTTATTCTTATTTTGTCCTGCTGAACTTTCCCTATTGTCATTTCTGACAGGTTGTGATTTTTTAACAGGGCACCATATTTGTTTTTTAGGCCATTGCAGTATAAAATAAACACTTTTACCGCGTTGCACAACAGGTAGAGGGTTGCGCTATTCTGGTCACGTCCCTCTTGCATGGATCTGTTTTGCCTCTTTGTTGAGAAAATCCATGTTACATCTAAAACCTCCAGTTATTCTCAGGAAGCCGGTATAACATTACCCCAGCTCTAAAGCGCTGAGAGGTGTACAGTAACGTAGCTCCTCAACATTCCAGTACAACAGAGTCAAATACAAACACACCGCAGTGTTGACTGTCAGTCGTCTCTGATTCTGCGATATTAAGGGTTTTCCTCCAAAGTCCTATGCATACTTCAGGCAATAATATGCTTTGCTAGAACCATACAGCAGGACCAATAGATTGCCCTTCCTCAAACACACCATGTTTGACACACAATAAAGATGGCTACATCCTCACTGAAATGCTTCCATATGATTGAATAGCATGGTTCATCAATTTTTAATGCATATGTGAAATGGAAGTCAATCTACTCTCTCTGGCAGTTAAGTATACTAAGGCCACTTCCACATTATTTATTCATATACATCCACAAAAAGATCAATATTCATTTTGTAATCTTTTCTCCATTCTGTCATTTCCTCCCCCACCCCCTTTCTCTGTCTCTCCTCGTCGCTTTCTTCAACGCAGTGGAGCCAAAGGTGTATGTGTCCGCCGGCCCCACAGCTCTGTTGGACGGTGGGAATGAGTCACTGGTGGCCACCTGCATAGCGGAGCGTGGTCGTCCCGCCGCCGAGGTTTTCTGGGAGACAGAGCTGTATGGACGAAGTGAGAAGCAAAGTCAGGATGAGCCAAACGGCACCAGCACCACACATGTGCGCTACATGTGGCAACCGCAGAGCTACGCCCAGGGAAAGACGCTCACCTGCGTGGTGCGCCACCCGGCCCTGCAAACAGAGTTCCGCATACCCTTCATACTGAATATTCAGTGTAAGTGCTGATTTGTAAGACCTCCTCAGTTGCTGTCTTTTCTTACTGACAGGATAAGTATTCTGTATTTTCTTAATGTCAACAAATCTCATGAAAAGACCAAAGCCAACAATGAATTGATCCTACTACTTGTACTAAACATTGCTTGTGTTTGACGAAGGCTGATGTTGTTTGCTCCTCTGTGCGATATAACTCCATTGTAGGTACAAAATACCTTTTTCCCAAATGTAATCTAATGGAAATAATAAAAGGAGGGCTTAACTAGGCTGGGAGTCCTTGGGAGGCAGAAATTACAGTTGCAGTTTTTTGGACAAGAGATGTGAATGTGTTTTGCACACTGTTTGCCCAAAACACGTCAGTGAGAAACACAATTGCACTGTGTGATGATGAACAGTGGTTGATCCCACGTACGCTGTCCACTATTTAATCCTGTTTCAGTAATGTTTGCTAATAAACTACAAAAATATAGAATATTAGCATCCTTACATTCCACCTAAAACATGTTCAGAGAGGTACAAATGGTACCGCATTTTAGTCTGAATGGTTTTGTGGCATCATCCGATCACTATATTTCACCAAATGCACCACATTGCTTCTGATCGTGTGCTATAATGGGAAAAAAAATGAAAAGTTATGCTGTTTATTGAAGTTTTGTTATTATCATCAAAAGTTCTAACTTGCACACTGTTGTTTATAAAAACTGAGCAAAATGATTTTGTTCCTGAAATGACCACGTTATAATCCTTATCATTATTTCTGCCAAATTAATGATTATTATAGCTCTAATTGTGCAGCCCTAACAAGTACAGTCTATCTTATCGATATTAACCCATGCTGATAGCTAGATTTATGAATAGCCTGCTATCCACCTTTCCTTCATTGCCCATAAAGGGGCCATTTAAGAGTCATCTTAATGTTATAATCATTGATGCATACTTCCTTGGTGAGCAGTACTAAGGGTTAGTCTGTGTTTGCACTGTGTGAGTGCAGGCTAATGAAGGTGTTTTATGAAATATTGATTAGGCCTCAGTAGCAACATAAGTATCAGGGGGTGCTGGTGGCAGTGGGTGGAGACGCAGAAAAGGCAAGGTTAATACAGGAAAGAAAGAGGCTTTCCAGCTCAATAAATCATGTCAAATGCAGAGGCAAGGGATTTTAAGTGCAAAAGAAGCACAATTTCAACGTTGAGCTGCGTGAAAAGGGTCAGTGGACACGATGAGCCGATACCTCTTCCTGTGTGCTGTAATGAGTTCCTCATTTGTCCTCCAGAGAAATCAAAATGAAAAATTGGATATCTAAGGCCGTGTTTGCCGTGTTTTATTGCAGTGGCATGTGCTGGGCTTCATTTAGGCATCCTCCTGCCTTCCTTTGTTTTTTTCTTTGTCATGGTGAGGCAGTAGAGTTTATTATTAGCTGCAGTGTATCTACTGTCTGAGTGAGTCTGTCATTTTCTAACTTTCCACCAACCCAGGGTCATTTATTTGTTCTCTTGGCTCTCGTTCACCAGCAGATCCTGTACCCTGCTACAGTCCTGCACAGCTTTTGTTTTTGTCATCGCTCGCTACTGTGCTTATAATGCATGCTTTGTTCCTTCTGGAAAAGCTCATTTGTCATCAGGCTGCTGGGATCACAATGACTGATTATTGAGTCCTAGTCTTAACCCCTTCAAATAAAAATAAAATACATTTAGGCTACCTTACTCTTGTAGGAATTTTTTTTTTTTTTCAACATCATAACCTTTTATTTTGTTTTACAGTTGCACCAATGGTATCGATAATAGGAATTGACAAAAATTGGCATGTGGGTCAAGAGAATGTGAAGTTCACCTGTGGTGCCAAAGCAAACCCACCTGCCCGTCACTTCTCATGGATCAGGTCAGTATCCCCAACAACTGCCTTCCTGTGGAGAAACTCTCACATCACGTCTCACAGAAGATTTTGGTGGATTTTCATCCTATAGATGTATCTCAAGAATGTTATAATCCTGATCCATGAATTGCAATGATGTCAGTATTTTGTAGACATTGCTTAATTGTCTCTAATAACACCGCCACACAGTGCTTTGTAATAAAAAACACAAACAAAATAGAAAACATTTATTCATGCTCTGTTCAGAGTAAGCAGCAACATCTATGGCTGAATGCCATAGATGCGGTTTCTCTAATGGTGGCTTAATGCTGGCTCCAAAAAACCTCACTTTGTTAACGTGAACATTAACGTTTACACATTTGTAAACATGTAAAGTGGTATAAATAGTTGCCTTAAGGATGAAAGTTTAAAGCTAGAGAGTGAAGCTGTTTACTTTCTGACCTCCACACAGGTGGCCAGTCACGGCGTGAAAGGGGTGTGGATGTCGGATTGTTGGTTTAGGAAATTTAGAGGAATTGTTGGACACAGTCCCCCACAATTCCTATGTTGGAAAGGTGTGGAGGGAGGGGTTTCCAAAACTGTTTTACAAGCAGTTCTGATGAAGTGTCTTAATGTGTTTCTTGGCTGCAATTTAGTTTATTATTGTTTTAATTGTGTATTGAAGCTTGTGGGGGTGGTTATCTTGGAGAAGTTTTAGGTGCGGAAGTGTTATGTCCTTTGCAGCTCTCAATAGTACTGGAGTGCAGTCAGTCAGTAAAAGGTGCATTCAGACGGTCCTTGTCAAATCATAAACTTGGGCAAAAATAGTAGATTCAGGTTCTCAGCAGCTAATGTTAAATTACATAACACGATCTGGTCAATTGGAAAAGCCATTGTGGAATGTAAATAACGAAAGCCAGGCATAAACTCCACTGGCTGTTCTTGGATAGCTTGGATAAGTTATGTGTTCAAGTAAAATCTCACTCACACAGTTAACTGGGATATAATGAAACTGAATTTAACACTGGTATTTAGCACTTTGTTGGCTGCAGCAACAACCTTTGACAAAAAATGACATAATTTTGCTTAAATTGGTGATTCTTTTTTGCATCTATGTTTGTTTTGTTGATTAACACTTTAGTGACATACAGGCAAAAGAACCATGTTTGTTGAGTAACTAATGTTATAGCAAATACTACATGACAGATCAGCCACCGTTTGGTCCAGTTGCAAAGTTATATTAAGCAGCAAGCAAAGAAGCTTCTGTCTATAAATTACCTCTGGCATAACTTTGGAGCCCGGACACTGGAGCTGTCTAATGCGCTGCTGCACCCATCGAGAAGACTCTCCGCTATAAATAAAAGATTCCAAATGGTTCATGCAGCAGAACAACACTGGCCTATTGGCAGCTCTTTGTCATCATCTTGCTTTGAAAAGAAAAAATATGGTCTCATTTGAGCTGACAGTACCAGTAAAGTATAGACAGCAAAGCTCTTTATTTTCTTTTTTTGCCCTGACGCTGAAACCTTGTGTTCGTGTAGAAAGTGTTTCCCCTCCGATGATGGATGTGCAGTCATCCTAAATTATAGCACTCATGTGATCATGTAATAGTTGCAACAGGCCTACGAGTCAATACAACCAGCAGAACAGTAACGTCATTGCAAGTCACGGATAGGTTTTTCAACTACACTTCAATGATGTCTCTCATACACAGAGTAATAAAATAATGAATGAACTTTGAGTCTTTGTACACTGTGAGATTTATGTAATATTTCATTTCGGCACAGGTTGGATGGATTGATGCCTGAGGGTGTTGAGATCTCAAACAATAGCTTTGCTTTCACTCGCCCGTTGGAGCGCAATGACTCTGGAGTATACCGCTGCGAAGTGACAAACGACATCGGCCTCCGCGGTAAAGATGTAAACCTCTGGGTACAAGGTACGTTTACGTTTTCAATCAGTTTCTTAAAGTGCAGTTTGATGTTTTTTTAATCTACTAACCTAAATAAATTACCTTTTAACACCGGAGGTTAGAAGAGCAGTCCATGCCCTTTGACATTCATCGTGCCTTTCTGATGTAACATTACCCTCTTAGTACGATCGGCCCTCTGTTCAACGCTTCTAGCAGAGCTAAGCCTCCATATACATATCCCTGCCCAGATCCACTTTCACACATTCCTGGCAACAGAGGAGCACGGAGTGCAGATAAGGAGTATCAATACCTAACATTTCCACTGTTGTGGTTTTGGCAACATTAGATTTCTCAGATAAGGAAGAGGGTGTTTACCCCTGCTGGTTCAGCAAAACCGATGTAAACTTTTTCTTTGTATTGTTTAAGGTCAGGTTTCACAGCGGAATGTAATGAATTGTGTTCACAGATTTGCAGTACAGAGTATGTGTGTGTACATAAACTATGTTATTTAACAGTAGATTATACTCTTAAAGCTGCCCTGTATGAAATGTGATGAAGATTTAGCTTAATTAAAAACTAACAGCCAGAAAGGGAACTTCCCTGGATCATTAAAAGGGGTTTCCCTGCATTTGGATTTGTTTAATTCCATTTATTAATTGATAAATCCTTGTCAGAAAACTAACATGATACTAAACTCCTGTCTGCTTCCTCTGTCTGTCCATGGTTTGTTACTTGAGTTCATTATTGTAAAGTCAGGGTGTGGATCCTGAGAACTCTGCATCTCTTTTTATTTTCATTTCTCCTCTGCTCCTTTTAATCCTTTTCCAAACAAAGCAACTGCAGCTTTTGAACAAGTACGCCGCTTACACACACACACACACACACACACACGCACACACACACACACACACAATCCATTTCATTTCTCACTCTCGAGGGGAAAGAGCTGGAGAAGTCCCAAAAAAGGCTGTCAGGCTCCATCTG
>NC_060166.1:28815877-28816481 GCF_021292245.1 Micropterus dolomieu
ACACACACACACACACACACACACACACACACACACACACACACACACACACACACACACACACACACACACACACACACACACACACACACAATCCATTTCATTTCTCACTCTCGAGGGGAAAGAGCTGGAGAAGTCCCAAAAAAGGCTGTCAGGCTCCATCTGTGTACAGGCCTGGTTTGGAGTCCTGCTCCAAACGAAAGCACAGCTGACATCCTGACTGGGACAGGCTTGCATTGAGCAATTATCTTGCTTCTCTCGTCAAATATTGAGACCTGTGCATGTGGCCTCTCACTTCCCTCCCCTGTGGAGATAGCCAGGTTGAGTTCAGCTATATTCCTTCCCCCTCCGTGGCTGCTCGGTGTAGCTGTTTCACATTCCCAGTAGTCTGTGCAGTCTTGTGGTTTTTGGCTGCTCGTCTCTCAGTTGATCAGCTACATGGTTGCAGATGCTCATAACCCACGTGAGGTTAAAATGTCGTGCTGCAGGGTGGGATTGATGGTGACTGACTGAAAACACAATTGCCAGTATATCAGTTCACTGACCTTGATCTGTCTCCACTATCCTCCCTCATGCTTTTACTTTACCCCTAATCCCCCAGGCT
>NC_060166.1:28816501-28825743 GCF_021292245.1 Micropterus dolomieu
GAAACTTACATGCAGATAAGCACACATAGAGAAGTGTGTGTACACACACACACACACACACAATCCATTTCATTTCTCCCTCTCGAGGGGAAAGAGCTGGAGAAGTCCCAAAAAAGGCTGTCAGGCTCCATCTGTGTACAGGCCTGGTTTGGAGTCCTGCTCCAAACGAAAGCACAGCTGACATCCTGACTGGGACAGGCTTGCATTGAGCAATTATCTTGCTTCTCTCGTCAAATATTGAGACCTGTGCATGTGGCCTCTCACTTCCCTCCCCTGTGGAGATAGCCAGGTTGAGTTCAGCTATATTCCTTCCCCCTCCGTGGCTGCTCGGTGTAGCTGTTTCACATTCCCAGTAGTCTGTGCAGTCTTGTGGTTTTTGGCTGCTCGTCTCTCAGTTGATCAGCTACATGGTTGCAGATGCTCATAACCCACGTGAGGTTAAAATGTCGTGCTGCAGGGTGGGATTGATGGTGACTGACTGAAAACACAATTGCCAGTATATCAGTTCACTGACCTTGATCTGTCTCCACTATCCTCCCTCATGCTTTTACTTTACCCCTAATCCCCCAGGCTTACACAGTGTATAATTGCAGGTAATTAGTAATTCTTACTCAGTTACACAAATTGTGGAAATCGCCATAGCTCTACGGGGAATCCGGTTTTGATAACTAGTACCTAAAAAAACTCCTGGAGATGCAGACCCCTATTAGTGTGAGTTATATTGCTTTGTAGTCGGGACTTTGATGTGGCTGTGCAAAGATCGACTTGTGGTATCAGGCTCCTCTTAGCCCCAGAGGCTGGAGGTCAAAATGGAGACACTTGTCCTGACCTTGAGCCTCCACACAGCCCTTTTCTCTCCAACTCTGGCTGCTATCGCAAACGCCGGCCACCGGAGGACAAATCAGATGCAGGAAACTCACATCGATCACATAGCGTTTCATCTTCTCACATGACTTCCCCACAGAGGGGTTTAGAAAGAAAGGAGGGGGAGCCAATCACGCTCACTCAGATACTCATGACTGCATGTCCTCCGTCCTCCTATCCCTCTCTGTTTTTCTCTCATGCACACACACACACAATGACATTTACCACTTAACCTCTTTCTGCTCCTCTCATTTCCTCCTTTTTGCTCCACAGCACAGCTTTCAACAGATTCTTTAGTCTCAAGAGAGGCATGGCTCTGCTATTGTTATAAATGAATCTAAAAACCATTCACACATGCCTTGCCAGTCGTTACAGAACATAAAGTGTGGTTCTTTCTCCCCTTTATTTTTATGACTCCTCACTCCCATCTGCCATCCTTCCTCTCTTGTTTAAATCTATTCACTTTATGTTCGCCCTGCAGATCCTCCTCCCACCACGGCCGCCCCCAGCACCACTGCGTCCCTCCTCCACGACAACTCTGGAACCGGCACTGCTGTCGACAAGCGGAGAGCCCTGTTCACGTCCCCGACCCTGGCCTCCTTACCTGACAGCAGCCTGGGCACTATAGTCGGCGGGGCTGTAGGTGGAGTTTTATTCCTGATTCTCCTGCTGATCCTCGGCGGGGCCTGCTTCATGCGACAGCGCAGGACCTTCAGAGGCGACTACTACACCAAACAGTACCTGGGACCCTCCGACATGCAGAAGGAGTCTCAGCTGGACGTGCTGCAGCCGCATGAGCTGCAGGTTTACGGGGACAAAACGAGCAAAGGCAGTCAGGAGCTGAAACCCAAACTGGGCGGAGACGTCATTTACCCCGACTACCCTCCTGAACGCAAGGACAGGGATGACTGGCCCGACAGGGGTGATGTCCACAGGGGCCTCAAGGAGGGAAATTACTATCCAGACCACTACAACACCCAAAACATGCACCCTTGCGGGCCTCCTGTACACAGCTCCATAGTGAACAACGGCTCCCCCTACCTCCCGGAGGAATGCTTTGACAATGGTACAGACAGCGACTATGTGTCCCACATGGACGGATCTGTGATCTCACGCAGGGAGTGGTATGTTTGAGGAAAGGAACGATGGAAGAAAAAAACCGGACAAATGACTGAGAATAAGAACAAGTGACAGATATAAATATCATTAAAGGCTGTGTCATTTCAGTTAAAGGATGAATTCAGTTTCTCAGCACAGTTTCACAATGAGCTCTTTGAACAATACTGCTCTGCCTTGATTGTAACCACTTAACCTTAAGGACGTGTATGTGGATTGTATTACACTTTTGTAGTATTTCAAGGAGCTACAAATACGCTGGAAGGCCTCAGTGATATTATCTGTGTTGGCTTAAGAGGCTTTGGCATAAAGTGAAGTTTCAACAGATGTGAATGAGGTTTTGTATTCTGCTTGTTTGTGTTTGCACCTGTCTTTAACACAGGTCACAAGTCAGGTGTTCAGACCCTTAGTAAAGTATTCCTATCCCTGACAGACTGAGCTATGCTCCCCTGAAACCCCACAACATCTGTGGCATTTCGAAAATGGTATCTTGATTGCTTACAACGTTTTCGGTGAAGTGTTCATCATGGCTGCAACCAGTATTTAAAGCAAATATTGCATGTTTTATTTAAAAAACAAAATGTATCAAGTTAAAGGGAAAGTTTGTCAGTCACATGATTTAAAAGGGAGAATCACACAGATATTGTGGAGAGGCAAAGCAACCTGACAGATGCTATTACATTATAAAAAACACTGCCCCTCATAAACCTCTGGTTAAGTTCCTCGGAGGCTTTTGTAAACTTTGAGTATCTTCTCTAAATGATTCTTGAAATGGCAAGCCTGTCATCTAACAGTGAAGATAAGATAAGGGAGTAAAATAGGGCAGTCCCTGTGGAAGTACTTTTACTTTCAGCTTCAGTTCAGCTTATTTATTTTACAGATATCTATGTTCCTAAAGTTGTTATCTGAAAAATTTCAGATAAATTTGGCCACACCTGTGGTTACAGAGCAAGAGCAAGTGTGGTTTAATGCTGCAGCAAACACTTCTCGAACAGCTACTGTGTTGGAAGTATAAGAGGCAACTGGTGCAACCAAACAAACTCACTTTGTTTTAATAAAGAAGTCAGTCAATAATAATCGCAACCTATCTGAATTCATGTTGCACACAGCGTGAGTTGTTTTTCACCCAACAGCAGGGCATAATGTTGGTCACCTTGCTGAGGACCTGCAGCTCTTCATCTAACCGGTCATTGTGGCTGCTCCATCTTCTTCAATTGCTTGCTTGTAAAATTGAAAAATGCACAAATAGTTTTGGAGACCCTTTTTTGATGAACGTTGAGCAGTCAGCACTAACTGCATTGATAAATACTTTTTCCATCTAGTGGATGTTTCACAATAAAAGCCACCCCGTGTCTCATCAATTAAATGCTTTTGGTGTGAAACAGCGGTAGTAAAAAACGTTTGGCTCTGGTAAGCAGATTGTTATACAGCTCAGACACGGAGTAAAAGCAGGAAAACAGTACTGTCATACTGTAGTGAATACATTAAATGGCAATTGCAGAAGAAAATGCAGACCATAGATATTATCATAAACGGGTTTGATATCATGATATCTTTAGGATAATAACTTTAACCAAATATACGATTACCATTATTGAAATGTGTTAATCCAGTCACTTTCTTAGAGTAAAAGAGCACAACTCAGTTATTACAGTTGTCAGTAAACATCAAAGGAATCCAACCAGGCCTTGGCCTTCTCCACTTAGCCGTGATAACAGGCTGCATCGCTGGTTTTTTTCCATTTTCCCTCCCCTGTATCCTCTGATTTCCGTCTGCACTACTAACACAATTTGGTCGTTATAGTTTTTTATTTTAAAACATGGGATCAAAGCAATGTGTTATAAATACCAGATGTGACTATCTCAGCTGTCATCATCTAACGTTATGTGGCTCCATAAAACACCAGCAGTTTCACTGCTCCCGCTCGACACTCCACGCTTGTGATTCATGATTGTAAATATGCAAAATATTTGTTGGGAGAAAAAAAGTCAAAGAGCACAAAAAGAGGGGGCACTACTAAACTGATCCCTCAGCTTTAGTTTACATGTGTTTGAAGTATGATTGCGCGAATACCTCACAGTTGGAAACACTGTGAGCGGCTGACATCACTACTGATCACAGAACAGGCAATAATGTTGGGGTTTGGCTCCTCAGCAGCTCCTCTGAGGATATACAGCGATCATGGAAACTAGAAATTTAATCCACGAGTGAAAAAATCAGTTTAAGAACCATGTAGGTTAGGGCTGTCTGTGTAATGGCTGCCCAAGGGATACATTTTTCCCCTTACAAACAACAAACCCAGTGACATTAAGTTGAAACAAAAGAGTTGACATCATCAGTGATCTCATCTCTCACTGCTTGATTTGACCTTACACTTTTCCACTTAGATCTTTTTTTTGTGTGTGTCTTCAGGAATGATACATGGATCAAAGTGGCCTCTGCAAAGCCTCACATGAAAGGGAAAACACCCCCCTTTTTGGAAGAGGTCCCTGTTCAGTCAATCAGGGTGTTTGTTGCTAGTAGAAGAAACCATATGTGTGTATTATTGGGGTTTTATAGATTGTGGGTGCACACTTTCTCTTTGCCTTCTCCACCCTCACTTTCCCATGCCAGGGCTTCGGTCGAAGGTTTAGATGTCTGAGAATAAACTACTTTAATCTCACTCTCATCACACACACACACACACACACACACACCCCCAGCTGCCACACATCTGCCACTGCAGCCCACAGTCGAAGAGCAGTCCTCACCTCAAACCTTTCGCTTTTTAATTAACTTTTCTTCTCTTCTCATCGCACTTGGCAACTTAAGCGCTCAAACTCTGTGATATATAGCACATCCGTGTCTGCATGCACACATTTTATATATACGGCTGATTCATAGCTGTCATCTTGTCTCTTGTTTGGTAAGTCGCTCCATTCAAACTGTTGTCGCAGCCCCAAAAATGAGATCTTTTTTTCTTTTTATTTGTTTGTTTTTGCTTTATCTCTAAAGACTTTTTGACAAAAACAAAAAAAGCTGAAGTGATGAATGTTTTTGTAAAGTTCAGTTTTGGTCACAACTGGTTGCATGTTATTCGTTGTTAAGTTATTCACTTCCTTCTGCGTTCATTATTTCTCATTACTAGTGTTTATATACATGTACATAATGCTAATAGTTTAGCGTAGAATTAGCTCTCAGTTTGATTTATATGTTCCTGTACAGATTGTTCTGGTTTCTCCCCTACTGAATAGTTGGTGCCTTAGATGGGCGGAGCGCTGCACAGAAACTTTGAAAAATGACAATTACTGAAAGCATTAATATAAAGGATATTAATATCATTGAAGAGGAGGACTGACTGGACTGACCTTAATATGTCTTCCATCTTGATATTTAAGATTTGCTGTTATCAAAACATCAGAATAGACAAAAGGTTGATTGTCATGCCTTATACACTTTAAAAGGACACATGTAACAAGTTAGTTACTGAGAAAATTGTAATAGGTAAAGTTTCACTGGGAATTTAGGCAAGCCAGATTCATAGAAAATAATATTGTCCTGTAAATATGCTGGCTGTTTTTTTTTATTTTTTTTTATTATTATTATTGGAAAAAAATCATTTTTTTTGTATGAGGTCTGTACTTTTCACAGAGTATTGGTTTATCTTACGAGCGTTCGAGGAGCTCTTGTCTCGTGATAACAAAGAGGGCAATCCTGATTTCGCTGCATTTTGTATTTGTTCTTGAGAGTTTCTGACCAATTATTTTGTATGTTGTTCTTTGAATGATTGATGTCTCACAGGAATCAGAGATGAGAGTGCAGTAGATTGTATTTTGTTTCTTTGTTTGCAATAAAAGACCGTCATTATTGCACTTCTGCACAGGAGTTTTTTTTAATTTTCCTTTTATTAAGTTCTTTAACTTGCATCAGCTTCTTTTAAAGAATACTGTGTTATTATAGTATTTAGATGCATGTAATTATATAGAGCTTTAGAGACAGATACAGAGGACAGAATTACAAAAGCTATTTATTACATAGTACTGTACCCCTGCAGGAATTTGATGAGTGTCATGATTTTTAGTTTCAGTTGAGCCTGTCAAGTCATTTTATTCTTTTAGGTTGTAGTTTGTAGTGAGAAGAAAATATCTTCTGTCTTTGAGTCAGTGCTGGAGAGAGTCTTCATGTTCGTCTTTGCTGCTGCTAATGTGTTTTCTTTATTTTGTTTATGACTTTACCACCTACCACATCATATCATTTGAATTATTTTTCTGAGCACTTCTTTAAGACTTCTCATCTATGTTGCAGGGTTAAACATTAATGTTTTTTTCAGTAATATACATGCCCATTTATGTGTCCATTTAAATAGTCCATTTATTTATTTGCTGTTATAAAATAACAACAAGACTTAAGTTAATTGGCTTGTTTATTCTTTAGAAATAATAATGTAAATTTATCAGAACCAGGGACACGGTCTGTCATAGATGTGAAGCAACAAACATTCTTCTCCCCAGAGATGGACTTGTTAACTGTAAGTGACAAATCATCATAAATCTTTTTTTTTGTTGTAACTTGCTACCGTTTTCTTGGAAGTAGAGATGGATATTGTTGATTTTATGATTCATTTTATTGATCCTACAATTCTACTCCTTATCAGTTGTGTTCTTTATTGGTACTCTAATTGGTTCTTTTTCAATACTAAAAATTGCTCTCAAAAATAGATTTTTTATAACTAATATTTCTAGAACACCAGCAGTTATGTTCTAAAGAAAAATGTTTACAACAGCAAAGTCACTGCATACACTTAATATTATCTCACTGGAAAACAAATCTAAAATGCCAATAAAATAAATCATATTCCTGAATTTAAAATACTGAGTGAATTTTAGAAAGAACAAACAACTCAGACATCAGTTAGTATCAGTCCTTTCCCCTGATGTGGTTCACTGCCAGCAGGTATTGCTGGCAGAGAGAGGAGGGTCTGGTTTGTCTCAGCCAGCAGTTAAGTTTACAAGAATGTGCCAAATTTTAAGATACGTGACAAAGTAAGCTAAACAGTTAGGCTACATACAGACAGATAAAGTGCTGTGCTTGTGTACAACATAGAGGATGAGAAACTGTGGACTACATGTCTACATGTTTATGTTTGTTGAATAGGTGTATTGATAAAGTATTGGCTTTTTACTAGCGAAGGTTTTATTGAAGTTGTCGTCAGCTCGAGTAATCTCCACTGCAGCCTCTCTGATCTGCTGTCCTCTGACTTCGCTCTTTGTGTGTGTGTGTGTGTGTGTGTGTGTGTGTGTGTGTGTGTGTGTGTGTGTGTGTGTGTGTGTGTGTTTAGAGGTACTCAGCTCCTGATACAGAGAACAGGGGAGAGGCTACTGCTTGGTAATAAATTTCACCAAAACAATGTGTTTAATTATTTTTTTTATCAAACACCACTAGGTTTACTCGCCTGATCTGGCATTTTACTTGCCCCAGGCAATCCTTACTGTTGAGCCCATTATGCTAATTTTCAGCTTTATAATTTCAGGTTTCATAATTTTTCAGGTTGTACCATAACAGGTTTACATTGATACATTTTCAAAAACAGCATATTTTTCTCATACTGCACATTGCTGCAGCTCTTCTTTTCACCCTGTGTTTTGTCCGCTCTGTTTTAGCTACCAATTGAAGTATCTCACATGTATATGCTCTTTGTTAGGAGTTTCACATGCGCAGTACCTAAGGTAATGAATACCAGCCAAGCAGAAGCAGAGAAGGGCGGGTCCTGACAAGCAAGGTAGTGAAATCCAAAACAAAGCTGCTTCAGCTTCGGTTCAGCCGTACATGTTCAAGCACAAGTCTGATCCTGAAACACAGGAAGAACAACCCGAACCAGCTTCACAGCCTAGGCCTAGTCCACCTCAACATGGGAATTTAACCAGATTTATAACCAGAGTTTTTCCTCCTTCATTTAAAAAAAAAAATCTCCGTCCACATGAAAACGCAAACACACGTTATCAAGCGCTGTCAAGAGCATGCCAAACCACATGGCAGCGATGTGGCCCTAACCGTAAAGCCACGTTGGCCAAGCCTAATAAAATTGTTAACAAAGCAGGCAGTGGCGCACAATCTGACATCAAACACAGCGGATAACGGCGCACTCTGATGTTGCAAGGCAAACCCCCCGGTTTTACTGTCCACAGGACAGCACTGCAACCGGTGCTTCTGAAAATCCTCACCCTGGCAGGGGTTTTCAAAAATGTTCTGTTTCAGTGACCTGATACTGCGTTTCCGTGTGGATGAACAGCCGAACCACGTAAAAAAGTGTATCTAACGTTATTTTAATTTCATATTTAGGTGTACTTAGTTTGAGGGCATGTCACACTAGCCACTAGGCGAGCATTATGACACGTGCTACATAGTGACACACATAGGTTACGGAAGTAAAGGCTGGACTACAGTCTACAGTTGAGTTGGCAGTAAAAGCTGCCAGGCTTTTAACCAGAACAAAGAAATACAGTGGGTACGGAAAGTATTCAGACCCCTTTAAATTTTTCACTCTTTGTTTCATTGCAGCCATTTTCCAAAAATCAAAAAAGTTCATTTTATTTCTCAGTAATGTACACTTAGCACCCCATCTTGACAGAAAAAAAACAGAAATGTAGAAATTTTTGCTAATTTATTAAAAAAGAAAAACTGAAATATCACATGGTCATAAGTATTCAGACCCTTTGCTCAGTATTTAGTAGAAGCACCCTTTTGATCTAATACAGCCATGAGTCGTTTTGGGAAAGATGCAACAAGTTTTTAACATCTGGATTTGGGTATCCTCTGCCATTCCTCCATGCAGATCCTCTCCAGTTCTGTCAGGTTGGATGGTAAACGTTGGTGGACAGCCATTTTCAGGTCTCTCCAGAGATGCTCAATTGGGTTTAAGTCAGGGCTCTGGCTGGGCCATTCAAGAACAGCCACGGAGTTGTTGTGAAGCCACTCCTTCGTTATTTTAGCGGTGTGCTTAGGGTCATTGTCTTGTTGGAAGGTAAACCTTCGGCCCAGTCTGAGGTCCAGAGCACTCTGGACCTCAGGATATCCCTGTACTTGGCCGCATTCATCTTTCCCTCGATTGCAACCAGTCGTCCTGTCCCTGCAGCTGAAAAACACCCCCACAGCATGATGCTGCCACCACCATGCTTCACTGTTGAGACTGTATTGGACAGGTGATGAGCAGTGCCTGGTTTTCTCCACACATACCGCTTAGAATTAAGGCCAAAAAGTTCTATCTTGGTCTCATCAGGCCAGAG